>NW_027106407.1:500736-504927 GCF_000696795.3 Halyomorpha halys | reverse complement strand
ACATTATGCGGATATAATAAATAGGCAGCCATATAAAATAAAAAAATCAGGGAAAATATTTAGAAATAAAATTGTCCAAATTGTAAAAAAAACACACAATTTCGCCTCGTACATCTATTATACAATAAAATTTAAAGCATACATCTCAAGTCAAATTTCATTGTGATTGATGTAGTAACAAAACTATTTATTTCTTTATATTTTTTAACTAACAAAACGGGCTTGACATATTTTTTAGTAAAAAAATATAAAAGTATTTGCTTTTTAAAAAAGTTTTTGGCGAGAAAAGAACTACATCAATAAGCAAAAACAAAAGAATTTAATAAAATGACTTAATATTGGTTTCTATTGATTCAATTTATTGTAACACGTTCTGCTTTGTGCTCCTTCTATCTCCAGCCTCGAATACCTTTTGCTGCTTGATCTAAATCCGATTTTACTCTGAATTCCCCAAAACAAAGGGAGTAATATTTCAGCTAGAGATATCTATGGCTGCAGGGGAATGAAAGACTTTATTCAATACGAGCCCATATGGGATGCTGAAGGAAAATAGAAAAACAATAATGGGGAGATATATGGTGCCGTTGTCCATGGTGGGCTCCAATGTCTGATTCTGCAGGTGACATAAATAGATTATGGGGGGCCGGTCGTTAACAATGAGAGCTGGCAATTCAAAGAGTTTTTAATTCATTGCATTGTTCAAGCATGAAATATTATGGGTTTATCCTAGTTTGCCGGGTGGCTCTTTTTGGAAAACAATGAAATATACTTTCCCCTTTATTATTTACTTTGGCAACAAATAACCTATTTAACTAAAAATGTTATATAAATGTCTTCATGATTAATTTCTATCAGGAGAGGCTAAAGACAGGGGAACACCGATTTCAATAAAACTTTCGAAATGACGACGCTAGCCCAAAAAATATTTACAAATGTCCGAGTGTTCTTGCCACTGCGCGCTTCGGCCTAGGAGCCTAGAAAAAAATTTACGTTTTAAATAATTTTAGCTATTTTTTACCATTTATTTCAGATTTTACTTCCTCTGGATTTAAATTCTTATGTACCAATCGATTTTTTTTTTAGTAATATAAGAAAAATACTGTTTAATATGGTATTAAATAATTTAAATTGAAAAAATCAAAAGTTTATATATCTAGTATAGAATAATTACATCTGGTGGATAGCTATTATATAGTTTTACAACACGGATAATATAAAAACATAATCGACCTACTGACGTAATAAAGTAGGACAGCTAAATTATTTTTTCATCTCCACGAAAGTTTGCATTTAAGGATAATAAATCGGAAACATCTTGCTATTTCCAAAAATAAATAAATAAATAATTGTTAGACTACTTTATTAAACGCTTCTTTTGCATTTTGAGATTTTGTATACGGTTAAATCAATGAGCGCAAGTGGCAAAATATTTTGTTTTATTCTACACAAGAAATAAATTTCTGCTATATACATAGCTCAAAACAGCTTCTTCAGTTATTTTATCTATGTTTTGTTTGAATATGTGTATGTATGTAGATGTACCACTATTGTCATTCCCACCAACATCTACAATTATGGAAATTTGATTTGATTTTTGACTGGTCCTAATATTTATTAATATTTGACTGGTCATAATATTTATTTATTTATTAATATTTGATTGGTCATAATATTTATTTATTTATTAATATTTGACTAGTCATAATATTTATTTATTAATATTTGACTGGTCATAATAGTAACATTTTGTTTATCTTTTGAGGATATAGGCAATTTCCTAGTCTTCTCTATATCTTCTCCTTTTTTAATAAATAAATTTTTTAATAAATTGATTTTAAAATAAATTAAGAGTTGTTAAATAGGGAGATAAGCCTCTATACTTGATTGAATTGTAAGACATATAAGGGGTTAGTTGTTAGTTTATAATTTTGATTGTTGATTTAAATGGTTACATGGAATAATAAATGATTTTACAAGATACTTGGTGGTTGATTTGATTTTGATCGATGACAATCTCTTCTCTTCTATTATCATGGTTTCTCTCTTATGTTCTGTCCTCTCCCTCATTCTGCCATCCGTCCCTCTGCTTGAGTGTAGTGAAACTAGTCACTCATGATGAATTTTTGATCTCAGCCAGAAAACTATGTGGCTCTTAAGACAGTTCACTGTTCTGTTTTTTTTATTGAGGCCAAGACTAACCAAAGCCTACCGCTTCATATAGTTGCCACTAGATGACATCATCTTGAATTCTTATTGAAATGTGAGAGGGGGACACCTTCCTCAAACAGGGTACTTCTTTTGGATTCTACTAATAACGATAATAACAAATCGGATTTGAAGAATATTCCTACGTGTCACTTTTTGGATACGACGCGGCTTGAAGGAGTCATTTGCCAAAAACCGAAAACAATTTTTGAAGGCTTGCGCGTACCTCGGTAGGGTAAGGTTGTCGTTTGAGAATAAAATTTACGTGTAGAGCCATTACTGATACATGCTAAATTCAGAAACGAATTTTCCACCTGTATATGAGAAAATAATTGATGAATGTGATGAAATTCATTGTGAATAGATCCATTTTATATCAATCCTCTAAGCATAACTGCAACATGCCAGAATTGTTGATATTTTCTTTTGTTTCTTTTTAAATAGGCTTTTAAAGTTGTCTTAAAAAATATCAAAAATCTAATCTACAACACTTTATGAAGATAATCCAAGAAAAATAGTCTGCAACGATTTGTATTTTAAAGAACATACATTGTAAAAATTTTAAACCCCTGTAGCATGCAAATGACTGGGCAGATTCATTTGTAAAATAAATAAATATTAGTACAATAAAGAGATGTTAAGTAGCATAATATTAAATTTATAATGCTTTAGCTTCAAACTAGTTGCAAACCATTTAATACTCGAACTTCACACTATTGGCCAAATATTATCAATAAACCACATGTTTTTTTTCTTTTGTTTCGAAGTATTTGTGTATTCGTGAAAGTACTGGCCAATGTTTATGTTAGCATTTTTCTTAGCCTTTCCCATACGGTTTTCTTCCTCCCATTAAAAGGATTTGAACATGCCATCCAGGCATGAAGGGAACCAATTGCCCAACATATTCCTAACTTTTATCTGACTAATAAATCTTAAATTGTAGATACTTAATTATTTATATTGAAATTATCAATGATTCATAAATTTTAAAAAAAAATGTAAATATAAGAAGATGGTCAGGGTTGCGGTCAAAAAAAGAACAAATAGTTTATAACTATTTGTTTGTTTTTTACTATATATACATATAAAAAAATGTATTTATAATTTTTTAATAACTTTAAATAAACAACATATTTTAACAAAAATACTGGCAAACAATTTCCCACGTTTGATTTAAAATTTAATACTGCACAAACACAATTTTTTAGAGCAATATCACGTTTTTTTTTAAAAAACGGTTATCCATTAGTGTGTACCCTGGTTTTTGGCTAAGCGGGCCCAACCAGGATGTAATACAAGACCAGCGAAGCCACATAATCTCAACTTTAAGTGCTAATTAGGTTATTAACCCAAATAAAGATCGATGCGGACAATGGATTACATGACAATGAGAAATGGATTGCTGTTACCAATCCGTGTTCTTTTTGTTATATAGCTTTGCTTCTGTCTCAATTCCTTAAAATATGTTAAAAAGGATGTCATGTGGTTAGAAGTTCTTACTTAATACCTTCTTCCTTACATTGAATTAAAATACTTTAAAACCATTAAAATTATCTGTATAATAAGTTTAGTCCCGTTTTTTAACGAAGTTTTTTCCAGTATAGGTTTTTAATCTTTACAATGAAGTAGTAGTACTTGTGAAGTAAAGCTTAAATACCTTCACCTACAACTACAAGACAAGAAGGATCTGGGTTTCATGTACTTTGTAAAGAAGCACTGTTTCTTGAACATCGGTTGTACAAGGAGGTAATTTGTTAAAGATCAGGATCAACCATATAAATATATATTCATGAACATTAAATGGTTTTAATGACAGTAAAAACCAACTCCTTGTTATATTCCAACGCTATATCAACGCTTCCTTCAAGAATAACACTGATCATAATTCTTATTCAGGTACCGAAAAAAGAAAGAGCATATAAATGGGTTAAAAATAAACTGTTCCCAAAAAATAAATAAATCTAATTAGTTTTAACCATGAGTTAC
>NW_027106407.1:486455-496221 GCF_000696795.3 Halyomorpha halys | reverse complement strand
TAATCTCTTCTGGTAAACTATTTTGAATTGTAATAAGCGGACGAACACGGAATGAAGCTCTGAGAGTACATAGAAACCCTCAAATCTCGTATGAATATCACGAACTGAGAGTTAAATCCGAGCAGTACCGAAAACAGATGAATTAATATAATATTCGGGAAAAATAAATGCAAAAAAATATATAGATCATTACCTGATTTTTGGAATAAAAAAACTGACAAGGTTTACCTTTCAGGAAGACAAAGCTACAAAGTGTAATAAAAGAATTTTCTGAAGTCAATAATATTTCAGTTTTATACTGACCTGACCGGAAAAACATTCTGGAGCAGTTTATACACAAGCGAAAAGGCTCAACTCACTGAAAAACTCAAAATTAGCATTTATATAAAGTACAGTAATATTTAAAAAGTGCATAGAAAAAAAAGTGTAGTCTTGTATACTAGAAGCAGAAGATCATCATAAACAATTGAGGCGGCCAGTAGTTTTATCAGGAGTTAGATTTGTGTAAATGCGATCAGGGAACATATTCAATTTGGGAAATATTTTTAAACAAATTCCTATTGGTTTGAAGTTTGATAACATTCCATATACTATTGTATAGGTCAACAAATACAATTTTTATGATTGATGTAATATTTAAAAACCAACAATGTGTTTTCGGCTTATCCTTTTCTTTCAAAAATTTAGCGCTTCTAGATCCTATGCTAGAACGTCTGAACAAAAGTTAAAAATTTCACTTACACCATTCTGGTTTTAATCCTCTTAAATTGGATTCAAAATTCACTTGTTTTCAATCCGCATACTTATCATTATAGTTCATTGTTTATAAAAAAAATAATTTATTACATATTAAAAGGACATTTTAAAACAGGATTTTTTATGACTATCATTTAATTCTTCTTAAATTAAAAAAAATACATATAGTTCTTAAATTTTTAATTTAAAGAATAAATGAATAATGATAAGACTTTAATAATTCTGTTGACGTTTCCGCAGAATTGAATTTTTCCTATTTTTTATCTTTTGTATCCGATAACAAAGAAAAGTTAATGAAATCATTTCAATAGTCTAAGCAACGTTGTGAAGGTCCCGAGATTTTAGAAAAATTATTCTTACACCTGTCAAGAGTTGGATATCTCGATAAAAAATACATTACCCAATAGAAAACATTTTTATCATTGAAAATATTATGAAACATAAAACTTATTATAGTAATTATAATTTGTTTGAAGTAATTGAATTTAAAGAAATTTATTGTATTAATTATAGCACCAGGTTTACACTAGAGAAGGCAAAGAAATATGACAGTTATTATAGTAATACATTGTTAGTTAATAAAGACTCAAGGAGATGTACCGGGATAATCTATTTACCATTAATTTATAGGTTTAAAAAAAAACAATTAAAATATGAACCGGTACAACCCATGAAGGGTTCAGTACTTTGTAAGGAAGTACTGTTACTAGACTAACGGTTGTGCAAGGCGGAGATTTGGTCAGAATCACGCTCGACCGCCAAATTTTTACCCAACTAAGGGTATCCAATTTATGAGGCTGGGTGGACCCCAGGAGGGCTCCAGAACACACAGGGTTGACTCACAACTACAGTGCAACAGAAAACATTTTTCTGCTCAGCTGGATTCGATGTCCTTGGAGTTAATACAATCGTGCCTTACCATGGTGCCAACGTGTTCCCTGTATAATTAAAGGTTTAATGAAACAAAAAAAATCTTTGAATGCAGCACAGCTAGCTGTTCCCTCATATGTTCTCAATCAACCAGTAATCTGAATTCCAGTGTGGATTTGGAACCCTGTTGTAGTAATTGATTCCGTACATCGATACCAATGTATCATGCTTTATTAATTAATATTAAATATTTCACTATTTATATTTACTATTTTTTTTTTAAATTTCAAGCTGGAATAAAAAACTAAAAAAAGAACATTGGTATAAAATATAACATTGTAATGGATCTATACATCAGTTAGCAACTACTTAGATGTATAAATGTTGTTAAAGAACATTTCTATATTATAATTTAAAGCGGAGAAATAAAGTTTCAGATCTATTCCTTAAAATTCTAACGTGGATTTTAGGTAATTGTAATGCATTTTCCCTAGCACCAATTTCAGTAACACAAAAGTGTATATGTATGTATATTTTCTGTATATATTTTTTGATATTATATATTGTATAAGATGATCCTGACAATGAGCCTTATAATGAATTGACAAAATCATGGGGGCAGATACCAGAAATGATGAAACCTACATCAGAAGATGAGGAAGAAGTTATTTTAAAAAACCCTTAGAATTCAGAATTAAATACAACAAATGACCACCTACTATCACTATATAACAAGAATAATAGGAAAAAACTAGTTTATAAGTAACATATAAGAGTGTTACAGTTCACTGTAATAGTGATCAAAAGTAAAAAAGTGGCTAAACTTGAAAAAAGATGCCATGAAACCGGCCGAGTGGCCGGGCGGGAGTCCGGCCTCTGTGGTTGCCCTACTTATCTTACCTTTGAAATACTCTTATAGCGAGTATGTTTGTTGTTGTACGACATTGTACGACGCCACTATCTTACAAGAGGAGATCTTAACACCAAAAACATAAGATTTAGCGGCTCATATAACTTTTGAAATATTTATTTAAAACGAGGAAGTGGAGACTTAAGATAGTTAAATCGAGCAATATTTAAAAATTACCTAAAATTAATAAAAATAGCGCCTTATATTATACCAAGGAGTGCGGTAGCCACGAGGTTAAGCGCGAGGCTACTAACTCTAAGGAACCCAGTTCGAATCCGGTTGGGCCAAAAATTGTTTTCTGTTACACTGAAGCTGTGAGTCAACTCCAGTGGCTTCTGGAGCCCTCCTGGGTGTCCACCCAGCCTCTTAAATTGGGTACCTTTAATTGGGTAAAAATCTGTCGGTCGAGCGTGATTCTGACCAAATCACCTCCTTGCACAACCGTTGGTCTAGTAACAGTACTTCTTTACAAAGTACTGAACCTCTGACCCTACATGGGTTGTAGCGGCACAGATTTAAATTTAAATTTTATATTATTACAGCACTTACTAGACAAACGGTCTAAATCTCCAACACATTACAAAAGACTGATCTACATGACTGTAATAAGCCCAATCTGGATATATGGAGTTGAGCTTTGGGGCTCCACTAAACCTTCGAATTCCTCTCGTATTCAATCCTTACAATCCAAAATCCTTCGCAAAATCCTCAATGCTCCTTACTTTGTCGCAAATAAAATCATACATAAAGGCCTTGATGTAACCGATCTAGCCCGAACCAGATATCACTCCTTCCATTATAAACTCCCTAAACACTCAAACCCTCTAGTTTCTAACCTTGCATCCTCTTCCATTCCTAGCGATCCTCCGAGGCGCCTGAAAAGAAGGTGGCCACGAGACAAGCTAATGTGAAATGTTGTGAAATGTCATTAGAGTGCTACCAATGGGTAGTTTCTCTACACGCCTGTACCACTCTAATTTAACTTAGACCAGATTTACTAAATGTATTATAATGTACAGTAGTAAATAGCAATAAATAAATATTTAAAAAAAAAATTATATTATACTATCAGTATATATTATGGTGACACCAGATATTATCCTTCATTAGTATCAACTGTAGTTTGATACTAACCTACCAATAACGAATGTATGAAAAATATATAAAAAATCTAATCTCTTCTGGTAAACTATTTTGAATTGTAATAAGCGGACGAACACGGAATGAAGCTCTGAGAGTACATAGAAACCCTCAAATCTTGTATGAATATCACGAACCGAGAGTTAAATCCGAGCAGTACCGAATCGTATAAATTCCTCATGAGTTAGCATTTTGGCCTAATGGAAGGGGCCAGTTCTCTAGTACCATCAGCACCGGAACAATTCCAAACTCGGATCAACTCCCCTCGGCCGAGATTACTTGTGTCAGCTTCCAATTAATATAAACTTGGACTTGGTTAAGTTTGGAGCTCCCACAAATCGTTATATTAATAACTTCAAGTGGATTTGAATCAATAGGAAGTAAATATACTTCATAAATGTTCCGGGAAATATCCATCAATGTCGGAACTAGATAAACCTAAACCTAAGGCACAGTACATATCGCTGCTCCTAAACTATAATTACGTAATTGCGTAATTGAAATCTTACAGGAGAAAAAAAAACAATAAAAATCGGATTATTTTAATAGAATGACCCATAGAGTCGGTTTTATTCTTCTATGATAGTAGTTAATAGATACTGTGGGTTACTATTGGAACTATCAAGGCATTTCATTTCATAAAAAAATAATAGGGTGTATAACAAAAATGACCGTTTTATTGAATTAAATATTTCAAAATACTATAAATATTTTAATTCTATTCAATACTTACCAATAATTAAAAATTCCTTCAAAGCATTCTCTAAACTTGTTTAATCCCATTCGACTTCTTCAAAAAAAGCCTCAGTTTAGTTATTTGTTTTCGTTCGGTCAAGAAATTGCTAACTTCATCGGACAGCCAAATTTTAAATGTTTCTTTCGTGTTAAAGACTTTAAGATCAACAGTAGCACTAAGGGACATTATAAAAATCTTGTCAACCATTTGACCTAAAAAAACTATGACTTTCACTGCTAACTATTAAAACAAGAGAAGGCAGACAGAGTGGTTTTAAGGGGTCTTCATTCAACATACAGCATGTGAATGAGTCGTATCTAGGAAATTGAACCATAGATGTCACAAAAGTTTCTTTTTCCTTTCAGTTCTAGACAAAAGTTTCTATAAAATAAAACTGCAAACTTATATAAGCCTTTTCCACATGGAAAAAAATACAATCGTAGATAGGTTATAGTGGATCCTATCTTCAGAAGAATGCCAACTTAATCTTCATTATAAAAGGTCTTGAAAAGTAAAATTTTTAGTCTGTCGGATTTATATAATACTATATTTTCAGCATTTTTTTTTATTTGTATAAAGTCAGGGTCAAAGGTCTCATTTTCTGATGCGGACACCAGAAGACCCTGAAGACGCCGCTACTGCGATGCTGCCGGATAATATCGCTCGTGGCGTACAAGATAGGACCTGGCTTGCCCATTCTTCTACGCCACAGTCGATGACTAGCTGGCCAGCCTCTGTGGTAGAGAGACGTATTTCACGTACACCAGGCGAAATCCATGGTCTTCACCATTTTTGCCCACCGCTCCACTGGACGAGGGAAGCGGCAACGAGACAAATCTTCCAACATTTCACAGATAAGAAGTAAATTATTGATATAAGACCCACCCAATGCTCTTTCCTATCACATATTTCTATCTAGCATAATAAAATAATTATCAGCTATTAACACACTAACCAATAGTTCGTCCCTTCAGGGAACAATACATGATTTAAAGAAAATACATCAATATTGGTTTGAAGATGGAATGTCTAATAATTCAAACCCCCTTGTTTTACACTAAGTGAAATTTGGTTTAAAAATACAATCGGGGTACTTGGAGTAATGCACGGAAAGGTCCTGATGTAAACAATGTCGAAAAAAAAATTCTAAAGAATACCTTTTTGAGTGAAAATTTTTGGGTGATGAAAATGTGAAAAAAATGAGGGTCGTAGGTCTATTAAATTAACCTAAATTTTTGCACTTATCTTTTTTTTTGTTTACTAGAATAAGATAGAGGGAGAGGGACAAAGTTCTAGAAAGTTGATGAAAATAAAACTAACACTGATGTAAGCAAACAACAAACGAGAAGAAGTAAATTTACGGTAGAGCTAAGACTAGAAGGTTAAGCAGTGGAAAAACAAATGTAACGAAGATTGTTTTTTGTCCTTGAACTAGAATAAGAGCGGCGCAAGATTCTGTTTTATAAGCTGTTTACCTATAACCAAGGTATGGCAAAGGCATTAAAAGATTAAATATGTTGAAAGTAAACACATATTAATATGTGTGTTAAATGTATTAATAACAAGAATGAAATAAT
This sequence comes from Halyomorpha halys, assembly GCF_000696795.3. Lineage (NCBI taxonomy): Eukaryota > Metazoa > Arthropoda > Insecta > Hemiptera > Pentatomidae > Halyomorpha > Halyomorpha halys. The sequence continues at coordinate 490,232 of NW_027106407.1, read as the reverse complement.
AAAGATAAATTAAAAATGATTATCATCAATATATGAGGCATGAGTTGGGATGGTAAACATGACTTAATTTCATAAATGTGGTGTAAAATTAAGAATTGAATCGTAGGATATTATAGATAAATAGTAGATGGTGAATATCCTCATCTATGAAGTTAGTCCAATCATAAACATATGAACGTTGTTGCACATGAGGGTAAGTGATGAAAATGATTCGATGAAGCTAAAAAACAAGACCATATTTTCTTCTGAGAGATTTAGTCATCCAATCTCAGTGAGGATTTCATTTCATCTTTTCTCGGAACCTTTCGAGAAGCGTAAACACATCTGGGAAATGAGAAGGGTTCCAGAAACCTAAGAACATGAGATGGTGGAGTTGAAAATAGCGATAGTATAGCTTTATGGTCTGAATGAACATTTGAATGCTATGGAATTTCCAGGGAATAATTTAGTCAATATTGGTATTGTACCTGAGCAAAGATCTCGAATCTCTTACAACAATCCCAATTTACATAACATTTAATTTTAATTAATCGGGGTTTGCCAAGCACCGCACCGATGTTGGTAACAATTCCTGAATATTAGGGAATAGAGCAATGAATGGTTTGATATAGTCTCTAATAAAAGAACAATTGTGTGAACTATAAGGATCGAGTGATGAAGGCGTACAGAGAGTGAGTAAAAATAGACTCTTATTTTTATTGGATATGGATATGGATATGACGTCATAGAAACAAGTGAGTGAAGCTAATAAGAAATGATTTGAATTCAGAATGAAAGATAGAATAGAATATTTTAAATCTGAACGTAATTATTAAATGTTTGTATTGTAATACTATTTGTATTGTGACCACTTTTTGTATTGTTCCCCTGTTTCTAGACTTTTATACAGTTCTTTTATTGTTTTTATACCGTCAATAGATCATTTACTTAATATCCGATTGAAATCCTCACTCATCTTCCGTTCTCTTAAACAGGGTTTAACATTGTTATTAAATATGGATAATTTATTATATCAGTTTATTGTGATGACTCAATATTAATGCTGAGGATCGTGACGAATTTTCCCACAACTTCTAATCTTCTCTGAAAGTTCGCTCGAGACATCCTTTATCACGCATAGGCCCAATCACAGCCTTTTTCATGATGAGCTGTTGGTCAAAACAGAGAGAAAATACAGTGTCATTAACGACATTTTTTTTATAAAAATTTTCTCTTCGTTAATAGGAATGTAATTTATTTATTACTTTTTTTCCTAATTACGTTGCACTTTTTCAATCTGTGCTCGTGCAGCCCAATGTAGTTTAGATTTTTTCATCCAGATTTTGTATTGCGTGAAATTATCTCGGATATCTTCAAGTTGCCTTAGCTTACGGATTAAGCTCTTAAAGGCACCGATTCTTGACAAATTATTCCAAAGAAAAACGTATATAGTCTGCATCCTGAAACAAGCAGTATTTTGTTTAACCAGGTTCCTCGGAATTTATTCAGTCAATAAGGGTACTCACGATTTATCTACCGCAGTTCTCTATGAGCTACAAGTTTTTTTTAATTTTCTTACTCTTTGGCAAAGCTATGATAAGATATGGGTAGGGGAAGAATTGATTGGGACTCAGGGAAACATTTTCATTGCTATGACTTTCGCATTTCATAGGTAAATATTGCAGAACTTCATGAGATACCCTCTACAGTTGGCGATCCACGATCCTTAAGCACTCCAGCATGTTCAGTGTACTGAGTCAGATACGCTATTCTGAGCCATAGCATACTTGAACATTTATAAAGATAATGATTCTGGAGTCATTTTTCTCAAGCGGACGCTCCGTGGTCGTCTTCAAAGCGTATATTTCACCTCAAAATTGTCTTTTCGGTTCAGAAACCTCAAAATACTTTAAATATACCACCGGCATTATTTCACTATGGCTTTTAGCTGAGCCGCCCATATTCAAGTCCAACTATAATTCTAACGGATACCAGTTGCACGGACTCCAGAAGATTGCTTTGATGTTGCTTGTCAATAGGCTTCGTCAAAGTAATTAAGCGAGAACGTGGGGGTAATTTTAATACATCAAAGAAAATATCTGGCGTTCATATTCATGAATGAAGAGATTTGTCTCACCTTTCACAGTCAATTACAGCAGTAGGCTGGTCATATTATTTATGACAGATTTTGTTATTTTCTCTTCAATAATAACTTCTCTTTATAAACATTCAAGTTTGTAAAATGAAAAAAAAAATCTAATTATTATTAGAAACAATGGAAAATTACAGTTGATAACAGTCATATAGCTGAAAATGTTAAAATAACTTTACGTGAAACTAAGTACTTTTCCTATCATCTATTCTTTTGAATTATCCTCAAACTTCACATTATTCATTATTCATTTGCCACTTCAAAAATTAATAAATAAATAATCTATATATTCCTTCAGCTACTACCAACAAGACGGCAACTTGTGTAATTTCTTTTATTATTCCTTACAATAAATTACAAATACGAGTACCAAATATCTCCCTGTGTACAGAGGAGATCCCTTTGTTTTGATATTATTAAACATCACTGCTTAATTATTTATATATTCACATGCACACACATAGCGAAGTATAAAACTAGTTTATTAAAAATGAAATGTTACCAGTTCCATATCATTCTTGCTATGACTCATCTTTCCGACAGTGTCACCATAATGAAAGAATCGATGGTGAATCATAATTTACAAGATTTAAAAATACATAAGTCGTACAAGGATTAGTGGGAGAGGGGATAGCTATGAATTATGGAACACTATCGACCCATAAATATCATTAATAAATATTGTCTTTATCCTCGAAACTACTGGCTAGTGTTTAGAGCTCCTCGTGTTGCTTTCGTATTCTGGTTCCATAATTATTCTTGAGATCCATGCCAATTCATATTGCATTAGTTTATTTAAAATTTGAAATGCTCACTCGCACGGTGAATACAAATTATAGACCGTCACAAAGATATAATTATGTATGTAATGTCGACCGAGGATAAAATTTACGCAGTAGTTTTTTACTATCTTACTCCATCTCAACCATTCATTAGTTTTTATTACATCCTCTATCTTCTAGAAAATATTATTAGTATGAAGGATATTCTGGCAAAAATCGGAATTCAAATCTAGATAGTGAAATTTTATTTATAGTCGTTGAAAAAAAATAATAGTATAGCTTTTGATTTATAATTTCCAATAATGAATCTTTGTATCCATTTAGGTAAAGGACATGTTAACTTTCCTAAAATGTTGAGATTTTACGTTAAAAGGTTCATGAAAAAAAAAAAAAAATCGGTCCGTTCCTCCATCCTGAAATCCAAAGGAACAGATCACCTCTAAATTCTTAAATTACTATATGCCAATTTATTTTAAAATTATGACTAATAAGCGAATACCAATCTCGATCATTTACGAAGAAAGAGGACAAATACATGGTAAAGTATTTTGGAATCATCATAACCAAGTCAAAACACAGAAAAAGAGAAAGAGAGTGATTTTTAAGAGGTTTTCTAGTGGAGTCCCCTCAGTCAAAGTGTTAATAATACTTCATGTGGCAAAATTTTAACATTTTGTTTTGCAAAAGTATGACAGAAATATAACAGTTTACTAAAATTTACCTTCTGCTTCTAAATAATTATTCAATCCGAAATTATTGTAGGAGAAAAATCACAAATATTAATAATGATTCCATTTAGTTAGTAATAAAAGGCTTGTATGTAAGTTAGGTGAAATTAAAAACTAATTATTTAATAAAAAAAAA
>NW_027106407.1:484736-485665 GCF_000696795.3 Halyomorpha halys | reverse complement strand
ACAACTTTAATGTGGATAAAACCTACCTGACAATAAAGAATACTTAATAGCACATTGATTTGCGGAATTTAATCAAAATTATTCCAGCTATTTTTTAAAAGAGAGTGTAAAATATATTATATAAAGTATTACTTGTGGCTGATCGTTTTTTTCTTACAAGCTGTTGTAATATCCCATTTAAATCCCTGGCCTTACACATTTTAGTTTTTTACGACTTTTCGTTTTTGTGTAAGGCTATATACATAAACATAGACACACACACAGACCATTTTCGAGACTTGTTTTTGTGGACTCAGGGGACCTCAAAACATGTATTTCTGTGAAACGCTCGAATTCGAAATTATTCGCGACCTTAATACTTCTGTATATTCCATATATAAGTTACTGAATTAATTAATCGATGATTATATAATACTTGCAATTAATCAAAACCTAAAGCTACTTGCGTCTCGTTTATTTTTCGAATACAATATTGTCCAATTATTTTTCTTCTATATGTAGTAATTAATAAACAACACTACATTATATAGAAATCACATAGACAACATATTATTTAATTTTTCCGAGTTATAGAGGAAAGTGAAGACAAAAATGTGTATTTTCACTTTGACCTAGATGTATGGTACTACCCCACACTTGTCCAAGTTCATTTATAACAGTTATCATGCTTTGCGAAGTGAGAGTGTATAAGGACTGGCGTGATTTAGTTGCCTATCAATAATGGATGGAATGGCACCAAGTGATAAATCAGAAGACACACCTCAAGGGTGTCCTTCATTCATCATTTCATATCTATGCTCCGTTTTTTCATTCATTCAATCCATCGATCAGAAAAAGAAACCTAAAAATATCATAACTCACAGCGAAAAAATTACATCGAATTAAGAGATAAATAAAACCAATTTATAAGAACTATTCCGAATAAAAAT
>NW_027106407.1:481429-482346 GCF_000696795.3 Halyomorpha halys | reverse complement strand
TATTGCATTTATGAATATCTCTCATCTTTGGTTTTTATTTTATGAGTTGCTCAAGTGAAAAAAAAATATGTTATATTTTTCTTAGTTTTAAAAAAAAAAAAAACAACACTTTTTTTCACTTTAATCGTTTATAACTACCTATTTCCCCCTCCCCTGAAATATCAGATCAGTTTTTATACACAGAACAAAATAATGAAACAGCAGTCGAGTAAAATAACATTGTGATGAATCTATGTATATGTATTTATGAAAGTTTAATTTAAACTTGCATATATTTCAGTATTATTGATTAAAATCCTATTAAAAAATTGAAAAAAAAAATATAATTTGCCGTTAAAAACTTTTAAAAAGTATATCATGTTACGCAATAATTTCGCAAAAATAGTGTAAGCTATAAGGTAACAAACTAGATTATATAATAACATACATTATGTGGGGCGTTTACTAAAGAAAGATGGGATAAGTGAAAATTATATTAAAAATATATAAATTTCTAGCATTGCAGTCTTAGGAAGAAGGTCTTAGTTCAATTCGAAAGTGAAAACTGCAGGTGAAGACGGTTTAGAATTTTGAATTAAAACAATAATTGACGAAAAAAAAATAATAATAGTTAATAATATAAAACTTCTTAAAAGATAATTATTCTCTTTATAGTAATCATCAAACCTATGCATAAATTATTCTGTTCATTTATTAGAAAAATTATTCTAGTTTTAAAATAGAAATTTATTTAATTTATAATCTTAAACACTTTCTTGAGACTGGTAATTTTTTTTTTTAAATAAATAATTTAATTTCTATCCATTTTAGTCTCAAAACATTTTATTTTCTTATAAGTCCGACGTTTCGGCCAATCCGGCCATCCTCAGGGACAATCTACTTAATACAATTTTGTAATTATGTAATTTAAAAACTAT
>NW_027106407.1:464293-480266 GCF_000696795.3 Halyomorpha halys | reverse complement strand
AAATTATTATTTAATAAAAATAGTACAAAATATTACTATTTGAGTATACTTGATAAACACGGTCAATCAGCAATCTTCCAGTATCTATATCTAAGAGCTACCAAATACATTTACTCTCATTTAACAAGGAAAATAAGAGTTTAAATGGAGATTAAAACTATTTCAGTCTAAAATGGTAATCTTTAGCATTATGGAAATAATAAATTATACATAAGAAGTTTGTTTATGAAAAACTTGTAAGAAAAAGACAAATAAGAAAAACAAATAAGTTACATCAACTTATTTGTGATTTATTTTGACCGCACCCCCTAACCATCTTCTCTTAGTATGTCATCCACGGTCAACTATTTCTCATAATGATAGAATATGATCATAATAGATCGCTAGTAATATTTCAATAAGACATTATAAAAATTTGTAATTATCTCCATGTTTAACTATGTTTCACGATGGTCCAAGTGTAGAAAATAATTAAAAGAATTTCAGGATTACAATATCTACTCCCGAAATTAAATAGAAGTAATAATCAAATAAGGATAGTTAACGCGAATGAAGTCCTAGTAAACTAGTAGTTTTATAGGTTGTTAATCTGTTACCTTATCCCTTATCTGAACCTAATCTTTTCAAAACAGTTTTTAGATAAGATATCGCTACTTTTCTTCAAAAGTGGCCATGACAAAAGTAAAAAAGGTCTTTAATAATTACACTTAAAAAAAAATAAACATCTTCAGGCATTTTTCTTTAGGCTAAAGACCTATTTTTTGATTAGGAACTTCTCTGGTTCATAATTTTGTTACCTTGCATAGAAGTAGTAACATTGGGCCTTATTTCTTTAATTTTTTTCTCTAAATATGAATTTTTATAATAATACAAATTGATGTTGTAAAATTATAATATAATTATATATTGGGCACTGATATTGGTTTATCATAAATTGACTTGTATGCTGGCCATTATAATTATCACAGTAAAAATTGAAACCAGTAAATTCATTTGTTGCCTTTACTTTAATTTATAAGAATCTAAACACAGAACAACCAATCTCATTTAATCCACGCTTCGCTTCGCCTTCTTGCCATTTATTGTAGTTACGTGTGTTGATTTCAACTCAGTCATTATAATGTTCAGTACAAGTCCTACATGTTAGTTATATGTGTGATATGTTTATATCATTTATCGAATTATTCCTTAAGTTTATGATTAGTTATAGGATTTTTTTTTATTATTACCTTTTTGATAATAATGAAAAAATATACCGTTCGTTTATATATCTTCTGTATTTGATGTTTCAGACTATCTTTTGTAATTGTAAATATGTATATTTGGAGAAATTGTACCTTTTAATTTATTATTTGATTTTTTACCATTTTTTTTCATTTATTATCAGAAGTTAGTCACCTTATGTTTTATGATATACTCAGTGTCAATTCTCAATCTTTTTCTGTTTGCGGCTTTCTAAATAATCGGATTTTTTCCGGCCACCCATTTGCCCCCAATACATCAGATTTTTTTCTAAATTTTTGACTTTCTTGAAAAATTAGAAAATTTCCTTTTTAAAAGCGAAAAATTAAAAAAACAGATTCTATTTTCCCCCGGATCATATAAAATAACTAATTTGAACTTTTTCGGTAATATCCATATTGATACTGGACAACCATCATTTGGTTAGGTCAGTTAAAAAATAAATTAGACAGGAATTTTAAATTCACAAACAATTTATTGAATGTCCATTGATGATTAACATTATTAAAACTATTAATGGGGTGAATGGGCTAGATGTTCACGACACAACTTCTCAAATCTCGGAATAAAATTTGAAATGGCGACCCTCAGTTTTTGTTCAACGTTAATTTTCAAGCGATATTTACTTTTTATCACCACGACCGCCGAAAACCAGCTTCGCTTAAATAGGATTTTGTAAATAAAATTAATATTCGTAGAGCTTTACCACTAAGCAGTGGATATTCCTCTTTTACTGTTATCCAAAAATCAAAATGTTCCATGCTACCAAATTTTAACTTTAAAGTATTATCGCATTATCGTATAAGACAAGTCAATAAGAGATTCTTCTTCTAAAGAAGTAAATTCTGAAGGAGTAAATTCTAAATGTGTCTTGAATCCATGTAAATTTATCATTATCTGCTTATTATTACCACTAGCACGCACTCGAAATTAGCTTAATTCTTGGGATTTTGTGAGTATACACAATTGTTTGCGCAAAAATTCGAAAATCGGAAATTCCAAGAAATTACTGAATTGTTAAATTTAATATTTCTCGGCGCCCTAGGGAATTTTGTAAATAATAAAACTAGGGATTCAAAGTTAAAGATTTCAAATTTCAACAGTCACTTAGCTACATCACTGATTTCCGGGATTTTTTCTTTGGTTGAGGTCTCTTGTTCGTGTTAAAAGGATCCGAAGTCTCCAGTAGCTTGTGGAACACGTCTTCGTTGGTAAATATACGAGACATGTTCCGCGAGTTTCTGATCCTGAAAGTCTTGTAATCCTTATTTCTACTTTCTAATGCCTCTTCCGACAATATGCCGGGGAGAATCGACTCCTGCACTATTTCAGCACCATGCAACAAAATCTTATGCACCGTGGATGACATGTAGTACCATGAATACTTTTCAATGGCTATCTCTGTTGTTTCTTTTGAGAAGAGCCGGAATTTTTCGATCATTGCATCCATTTTTCAAATTATTTGTTGTAGGTGTATTCTATGAACTTGATTCTGGTGTATAATGGAGAGATGCCAAATTCGAGAGCATTCAAATAAAGAGGTTTTTGTTGAATTTTAGCTAAGTTGTTCGTTTCCTTTCTTTTCGGTGTTATGATCGAATAAGCAGATAAAGGTAGATGATTTTTGTTCTGATCTTTACTTTAACACTTCTTGTTTGAAATGTGACCCTCCACATCTCGGAGGAAGCCGGATTTTTTTGTAATCATAGCTGTTCTCAATTCTTATTTTAAATTCGTAACTTATAACGTTGTAAAGCGCTCTATTTTTTCCCCTAGTTTGACTGATGTGTGGCTTAATTGACCATCTTAGATTAGCAAAAAAATTTGATAATTTTTCTCTCTCTCTTTTACAATTATATATCACTCAGTTAGAGTTGTGTGTGATTTGGTCAAACTTCCATTATTCTGAGAGTGGGCCTAAATTAATGGGAGTACCCTTGAAACAGGGAAAAAATCATGCTGTTCCTAGATCCTGTAGCTTATATAGTGTGAGAATTACAAACTAGATAATCGAAATCAGCGCTTTCGAAAATCGATTTTTTTCCCGCTCTGGCACCACTGTACAGCGCCACTTTAGGAATCATGGATATAACATATGTCTTTATTTTATTTGTTCTACTTTTATATATTCTGTTAATTATTGTTGTCCATTTTTGTCTTTTCAAATTCATTATAGTTTGTGGTGGTTTATACTTTCATTTTTATTTTGTATTTTATTCTAAAGCCTAATTTTTACGCCTGTAATATTAGGCGTAATATTGTAATTATTCTGAAGGGATCAATCCCAGAATAAATAAGAATATTATTATTATAACAGCTTAATACCGGCACATAAGTTCCCCCGTGGAGAGTAAAGATATGCCGCTCCCCTATGGCGTAATTACACTATCTTTGGAAAATATTCTACAAAACGTTTGAGTAGTGCCACTATTCAAGCAAAGCTGATACCAAATATTTGTTTTTAAGGATTATTTTTTTTTATACTAATTAAGAGAAGTGATATTTTTCAGAGACTTATTAATCGGATGGGTGTTATTCATAAGAGAAGTAGCGCCCCTAGCGACCTAATGACCAATTAGCCCATAATGTGCCGCCTCTCCAATCCCTTTACTCGAGGGGGCCTGAGTCCTTCTTCGTCGGGATAAAAACACAGCACTCTATTAACCCTAACTCCATCAAACTATTTATAAATTCGTCAACCTTCATCATTCAAACCTCTACGAACTATGAAGAATAATGACCATTAAATCCATGAAATTAAAAAGCTATAAAAGTTTATTTTTTACTTCCACATACCGCCCTCAGTGCAATTCTCATATATGAGCCGATTATTTTGAAAGTAGCCTAAGTCCATTTGTCAATTATTTCCTGTTGCCCGTGCTTACTTGTACAACTTCAAGTTATTTATCAATAAAGCATAAGAGGTTACTTATATTCCGAGTAAATACGATAATCTTGGACATATAGATTTCAGAGTTAGATTAATAATCCAGCCGCTTATTTTGAAAATGGCCTAAGTCCATTTATACTTCAATTAAGATATGTTAAATGCGGCTAAAAATTGTCCAAACAGTTGAAAATAATATGGAAATCATATATCACGAATTTTTAATATCAGGACATTCGTTTTTGCTATTTTTTGGCATAGTAGAAATGACATTAAAAAAAAAATTATTTTTTCTCCCCCGAGATTATTACAATATTAAAAAGTGTCGAAAAGGTACTTTATAGTACATAAAATGAGCCAAGAAGATTTCGTATCAGTAAAATTATCAGACGAACAATTTTTAAAAAGTTAAGGAATTCTTGCGGAGAATCATTAAACTGGTTAAAAAGATGTTGGATGCGTTTTCTCAGAAGTATATAATTTTCTATAACAGTTAATTTGAGTTTAAAAAAGTAATAATTATATTATTATTATTTATAAATAATAATAATAATAAAAAGTCCTGAATTTATTACTACGTCGGCTGGACCAAGAAAGTTTGAAAATATTATATTGACACCACAGTATAAAGATATCAGAAAAATTAAAACAAAATTCAAGGACATAATTTACCTATTACAATATATACCACCGGAACATCACGATTTCTTCAAATCCCTCTCATACACACAAAATGTAGATGAGTAGTAAATTGTTTTCTAATTTATGTTTGTAATTTTGTACGTTATGTTGTTAAAAAATGTTTTGAATCGCATAAATTATATTTTTAAGTGTTGTAAAGATAAAATAAAATAAAGTAAAATAAAATGAGTATTTTTTAAAATTTGAATCATCTTAAATTATGTTGAATGGAGTTGGGCTGCTTAAAATTTTATAACAAATCTAGTTGTTAATTTGGAAAGTGGCCTAACTACATTCTTGGTAATAAAACGCACATTATTCAATTAATAATTGCCATTATTTTAATAGGAACTATAAATTTAGACACACTTAAGTATTATTGTCTTAACTAATTATTTAATTTTATTTTTTAGGTATGACTGCAAGCCATATGGAAAACGATAGTGAGAAAAGTCTAACCCTTTCTAACATAAGGTAAGAATTACACACAATGCGATCATTCAAAATAGATAGATTGGCCTGTGAACACTTGGCAGACTTGTTGGTCTGTTTATATATATATTTTTTTTTTTAATTTATTTTACTATCAATGAAGTAGTTACAGTCGTTCTTACTGTTAGATGAATCTTAATCATAAATTAAGATGTTTTTATAATAAGAATTAGCAGAAATATTTATAGAAATGAAATTAATAACACTATTCTGCAAAAAAGCACAACTAAAAATGTTTCATCTCATTGCTACATTATTTACTTTGTTGAGTCCAAATACGAAGTCAGAAAGCGATGTTAGGCACCGTCATTATAAATCCGTTTTGTGTTTTTATTGGTTTAAATATCTACTTAATTTGTAAAAGGGATCGATGACTTTATATTTCTAAAATATTCAATTATTTGAAACAAATTAAAATTAATGAAATAATTAAAAGATTAATTTATATTTTCTCTCTATTATTTTGAATGGTTTTTTGTTTTTTTAATTTAATTAAGTTCAATTTTACTTTTAAAAAAAAATTTCAACTTTATTGTAGTTTATGTAATAAAACTGGTCTATAGGATTATGTAATTATATTGTGAATTTCTGTATTGAGTCCCTAATCTGTGTCTTAGATATATCTACTAAAATATTTAAATAATACCGAATTTATGATTGAAGCTTCAATAATATTAACAATAATTTTTAAAAAAAAAGAAGTTGTGATAAATAAATTGTAAATTAAAGGTTAAACAAATAAATATCATGAAGAGGGAAATAAAGGAATGGATGAGGGAGAGTGAAAGAGGAGTTGAGGATAGAAAGGTTGATTAAAACCATATTATAAAACACGAAAAGAAAAAAATTACATTGTTTTTAACAATTGAAGTCGCAAAAACAGTTTAAGGCAAAATAACTAATTTTATAGAGCTCGCATACATACCGATCACATAAAAGTTAAAAGTTTCGAAACCTGTTATCATCATATAATAGGCCAGCAATTTTAATAGTTTTGAATAAGAAAAAAGAAACATCTACGTAAATAAACAAAAAACGTAAAAAAAATAATCTAAAAGAGTCTTCTGATTTTGAACTGGACTTCAGAAACTCGTTTGGTTAAAGTGTTTTGATGCAGGATAGTGAAATTAGTCTAAAGTTGAATACTATAGCTAAATTTACTGATAGATAGTTATAATGAGATAGATTTACTGTGATCAAGTTCATTTATGTTTGTTTATTTATTTTTATGTATTAAGTACGAAGAAATAGTTTAATGATTTTTTTAGCAAAGGAGTTTTTTTTTTCATTACAAGATGGGTATAGAATTTATTACATTTAAAAAATAGTTCCAGTACTAATAATATTGAGTTGCAGAGAACGAAAAACAGTATTAAGATTAGAAACTAAATAAATGGTAGAAAAAATAAATTGCAGTAAATATAAGGATAAGAACACTGGATCAAACAGGTTAAGGCCAGAATGAGAGGATAAAACTAGATTTCTTTCATATTGTCGAAAAGGATTTCAGCTGAGTCCTATGAAAAAAAAATAAGAGGAACCAAGTAGCGTATTTTATTTGAAAAATATCTTTTTTATTTATGATTTCGTGCAATTCTCATTTTTTTTTTTTTCATGTACTAAGAAGTCAAGCTCTTTCCCTACAGTTGGAAATAGTCAATAACTAAGTACGGGAAAGTTCTTAATATAAAGAAACAAATCATGTCAAGAGTTTGTGGGAAGATACCATCTTGTGTGTTGCTAACCTTACTGTAGTGTCACGCAACCCTAACAAGGAAAATAATACTTTTTTTTCTCATTTCTGAGGTCATTTATAAGTTATTACTGAATAACTAAATAGATAATAAATTTAGTTTTCTACTGTTTCCTATATTTTACCAAGACAATTGAAATTATGAACCACAATTTAGGCCCCAAATATACTATGCGAGATTTAAATTATATCCTAATAAAATTACGTTAAATCTTGTTGGTTAACATAATAAAAATTTTATATTAATAAAAACGTTAAATACGTTTATAATTAATATATTAAATATATAACATTTAGTTCCTTTTTTTAAATAACAGGACTAAAACTCGATTACAGGTTTTGGTCTTCTCCAACCGATACTCTAGTTCTTGACTCTTGGATATTATTAGCATGACCCGCCACACTATCAACTATCTCAGCTTAGGTCTCACAATTACTTTCATGTTAAATAAATTGGCTGTGCACTAACTGTATTTTTGACATAATTCCATCCTCTATCTTGTTAATATGTCATGCAAACACCTCAACTTCATTATTCTGACACCAGGCTCTCCAAATTCACTACTTGCATTTTCATCATTCATGTAGACGACTTAAATAAAATTGATTTTACTTGTCTTGTTTGATGTCTAGACTGTCATGTAGCCTATAAACAAACTAATTCTAATCACAAATTTATAAAAATTGAATTGTATTTACTAGAATTTTGGGACAGCAACGGGTGGCGACGGTTGTCCTCCTAATCTCAACAACGGAATCATAATCCTGGGTGGCTCTGGAAGATATATGGGGCAATAGTTACTGTCTCACCAGGGTTAGAGACCACCTCTTATAGCATCATTTGACCATGATCATTCATCATTTATACTAACCGAACATTTAACATCCTTTATAGTCAACTTTATAAATTGTATGTGCTTATCAGGTATATCAGGGTTGCGAACGGATTCCATTATCTAAAAGTTTTTTCGAATCACTTTAATACTAGGTTCTGCCCTTTGGTGATGTAGTGGAATAATAGAAAATAAATTAACTGAAAGATGGAATGCTGTAAAGAAATTTTGTTTATTTTGCAAAAATTATATATATAGAAATTATTGATAAAAAAATAGCTGTATAAAATTAAAGTCTGTGTTAGTAAAAATGAAACAAACAAAACATTATAAAAGAGAAATAATAAAGAATTATACAAAATTAATGAAAAAAAAAAGAAAAAAAAAAAAAAATTCTTCTTTAACAAAACAAAAAAAATTGATAGTAAGTGAAGAACTTGGTGGAGGAAATCTACCTAACCTGTACTAAAGGCCGTATACATCAACGGTTAGATGAAGGCATAAATACCGTAGAAGGTAAAAATCTTAACGCTGTGTGAATAGTAGGAGTTCGTGGCTGTGGCAAAGGCTGAGAGTCCACTGATATATAAACATAACGGATGCATTCCAATATCCTACACCGTAAACTGCACTTAATGCCCTTGTTGCAAACAAACAGCGCACTTTACTATTAAACAGACTATTTACTAAACATTAACAATATACAATTAATAGATCGATTCCTATTCGATATATAAACAAATAAATAAAAAGGAAAGTAAATTAAAGAAAAGAAAATGTTAAAGAAAATAAAAATACGTGCATAAACAATCAGAAGTATCACATTAAATTCTCTTGGTACACGGTAAAACTATTCACATCGCTTCCTTAAAATTTATTTTAAACAAGGTAAGATTTGGTTTTAAAGAGTTGGTTACTTCAAGAATCATCCGCGAACAGATTTATGGTGGATTTACTTTTCCTAATCCCACACTTATACATATCGTGTTTACTTTTACATTGTAGGGTAAGAGAAGTCTGGATTAAAGTTAAGACAATACCTTATAAGCGCAAAAAAATGCCTTTTCTGTGTATTAGGAATGAATCAAAATAAAATTTTAAATCATGTCGCAACTGTTTATACTTCAATTTATTACCTACACTCTTCACATTGTCTCATTATTCCAAAACATTCTCACAAATTATATCTGTAATTTTTTTTTTTCACCAAACGGCCTATCAAGACCAAGCGAATATCATTAATTTATCCTTCTCACTTTTTCTCTTCTTCTCTCCCAGTATCTTCCATCATTTCTGCGTGCCTCTACTTCCTCTCTTCCGACCACGCAGTACCCTTCCGTTTTTCTTTATTTGCTGCTTATTCTTTGTTCTCTCTCCAAGCAGTCCTTGTTTGTTGTTCTCAATTTCCTTGTTTCCTCTCTCATTTGCTTCACATATCTTCCTACGCTCTTATGTTCACGGATTCTCTCAAACAGTTTCTTGTTTAGTCTGCTTTGGTCCATTCTCATCAAGTGCCCGTAGAATCACAGTCTTCTGATTCTTATTTCGGTTTCCAGGTCATTTATTTCCCTGTAGATTTCCTGGTTGGGTCTCAGCCTGAAGCCTTCCTGTGTTTTTTGGGCCCATAGATTCTCCTCAGCATCCTTCTCTCTATTTTCAATAATTTCCAGGCTAAGGAGACAAGTTGTCTCCATTCCGTATAAAATTACTGGTTTTATGACCGTGTTGTAATGTCTTATCGTTGTAATGTCTGTAAGTACTATTGTAATTTTTTAAGTTCTTTTCAATCTATGATTCAAAGTTCAGTTGGGCCATCGCCTGACACATACAAACGGCGAGTAAGCGTCACAGTGCTCCCCTGCACACTGCGGATCCCATAACCTACCTTATAATGCCCTTCAGGCTAACAAAGGACATTTATGTTTACTTTGTATTGTGTATATATTATGCGTACATATGATGTTTAAAATAATAAAATTGATAGAAGGATGAGAAAAAAAATAAATAAGAGTTTTTTCACAACATATGAACTGAATTGACAGTTTTCTGACGAGAAAGTAAAATGTTTGCTTCGGATAAAATCGATCCGTGAAACGTGTTGTAAATGAGTTTGTTAGCGCTAATTGTCACCTGGAGCTGAATCGAAAACTCTGAAACTTTCATTAAGTTTTTAAGATCCGGGTCTAGATCCACAAAACTTAGTAAATTAGTTAAGGCAGTTCTCAGAAATCAGATGACAAGTTTGGCATATAAATTAAGAGGGTGGTTAATGTTGTAAGACCCTTTCGTGTCAATTTAAATGAATTCCAAGAATTTAAATTTTGTAAAGAAGAATTGTAAAAATTTATAAATGTATAACTTCCATTTTTATAATAAATAGCTATTATATAACAAATCATACCTAAATTCTATAATACTAACCAGTTTGAAAAGAACATCTTCAAAAAGTATGGACTAAGGGTGAACTGATAAACCTACTTTACCTTTACCTACTTTCAGAACTTCTACTCTCAGGATAAAGTCTACCTCCTCTCCAACCTATAAGTTTAATCAGTTTCTTACAACTTTAAAGAGTTACTCTCCTCTGAAAGAATTTATTCAATCTGTAAGCATAGTATAGACGAAGCTGAAATTGGATATTATAGATTCGAAGGGAGAACTGCGGACGTGAGAACACCAAATTCAATGAAACTTTTTTGGTGATACTTGACCGAAAACAATCGGATACCTGTCCTTGGGTTCTTACCAATGCGCATTTTCTCAGCTGAGATATATAAAAAAAATAACTTACTTATATTTATATAAGGATTCTTTATTTCATATATTTATTGAAATTTACAACTGTACATTATAATATATTCAGTAAATTTGATCTCAGTTATAATGGTGTGATACAGGCGTGTAGAGAATTACCCATTAGTAGCACTCGAATGTCGTTTTTATATTAGCAGGTCTTGTGGCCATCTTCTTTTCAGGCGCCTCGGAGGATTATCAGTAATGGAAGAGGATGCAAGGTTAGAAACTAGTGGGTTTGGGTAGTTAGGGAGTTTATAATGGAAAGATATCTCCAACCAGATATCTAGCCCGATAGATCGGTTACATATGGAACATTAAGGTATTTATGTACGATTTTATTTATGACAAAGTAAGGAGTATTAAGGATTTTATGAAGGATTTTGAATTGTAAGCAATGGGTACGAAAGGCATTCGATTATTTTAGTGGAGTCCCTGAGCTCAACTCTGTATATTTAGACAGACCCTTTTAAAGTCATTGGGATCAGTTTTTTTAATGGATATAAAGTTTAGACTGTTTGTTTAGTAAGTGCTGTAATAGTTGGAATCGAAGTGCAGTTTTTCAATTCAAGTGGAATATTATTAAAGGATACACTAGAGCAGTTTGTAAATTTTGGACGGTTGATAAAGGTGATTTGACGGAATTAATTTAAATCCTCAAGTTATTACATCATTCTTCCATGGTTGTGATCTGGGATTGGAAAGTAATATATAAACTAAAAGCAATACAATCCATAATTCATATTCATTGGGAATTAGAATTGTTATTCTCGTTTTTTGGATTTCAGGTTATGTTTTCGATTCTACTTCCTTCTCACGATAAAGTCCATGACAATGTGTTTCTACTTTCTACCGCTTTTCCGTGCAATAATCATAAATTTGACATATTTCGGATCGTGACATATCTTCAGCCTTCTTTTGAACGACTACGGTCAAACACATTTTTTCTACTTTCAGGAAAAGTATTGCGTTCGCGAAAAATTACGAATTTCAGCTTTCCAAACGTTTGGCTTTGAGTCCAATTAGCCTTATGGACTGTGTGTATGTTTTCAGCCTCGCTTAAAAACTAAATGTCATGTGAAACTGGAACTTATGAAACTAAATATCCAGAACATGACAGAACATGCAATTGGCATGTTTCAACAACGTTTTCACTAAAATCGACCAATCGGAATTCTAATTTTCTAGAATAGATTTTTCACTTTTTCTCGGTTTTCTCAAAAACCGTTCTAAAAACGATTTTAACACACAAACAGTTTAACTAGGTGAATCTATGTACAATTGTCAATTGGTTATTACTAGACCGGTTTTATCCTCATTGAAATAGTTAAATGGTACTTAAATGCTGAATTTTCAAAAAATCTTCTTCCAACGGTCGAAGTCTGTTAAAGCCCAAAAGTTAATTTCTTTACATATTGTTTTTTTTATTATTTTTTCTTAATTATAAATTAGTTTTCATTCTTTTTTTAACCACTAACTAGTTACTTGTATTTTTGAATTTAAATTAAAGACTCTGTTACGTAAAGTCATGAACAATTAGAAGTTTGTTGATAAAGCAGTCTGTAGTCATTATTGTAGCAAGCATTGGCTCCACCAGGCCCTTTTTACTCACCGTCACTCACTGGTTCACCACTTTTTAAGATTGCTTTTTGGGGTACCGGTTCAGGACCCTCATCCATCCCATCTTCAACCGACCTTCACCATGACCATCTGGATGCAGGCGGATATTTCGGAAGATATATTATTCAGGAGAAGTATAGTCGATATGCGCATATCGACCCCCAGCCATCTGTGAGTGAATTTTTTTTCTCTCTTTCTCTTTCATCGAGCTTCATAATTTTCTGTTTGTTTTGTTTCCTTATTTTCTTTCTTTTCACCAACTGAAGTGAAAGAAAGAAAATTCTCTTAGTTTTGTAGGTATATCCAAAGATTTTTATTTTCACAATTAATTCTTTATTTTTTTTGCAACTACAACAACCAATTTATTTTCTTTTTAATTCATTGTTTATATTTTAATTTTATTAAATTGTATATATATCATTTGGAAGGATTTTTTTAATCACTTCATTTTCTTTATTATTTTAATTTTTTTCATGTGATTATTTTCAGGTCCTCTTGTCTTTTATTTTTTAATCTGAATCAGCGAAAAATATTCCTGGGGAGGGAAATTGTTTTTAATTACGAAAAACCCCTCGCCCCAACAGTACCTTAAATTTTGTTTATTTGAAACAAATAACCAGTTCTCATCGTTAGGATTACTCAACTATGGATAGATACAAAGTATTAAAGAATTTTATGTATAACTGTAGGTGAAAAAATAAAGAAAGAATCTGATACCACCCGATCCTTCCTAATTACATAATGACTTCGATATCTTGTGGTAAACTGTTGTATTCTTGGCAGGAAAAAAATATTATTCTTTATTTTCACCTCAAAAAAGTATGAAACAATTATTTTAATTAAAAGGAAAATAAGAATGAGGTGTAGATAGTTGACCGTAGATTAATACTTGAAGAAGTTTGTCGGGGGGTGCGGTCAGCAAAGAACAACATAAATAAACAAAACCATATTTATTTATTTTATGCCGACGTTTCGACCTGAGTTTCAGCTCTTCATCAGGGGTTCTGGCGTAGAGGGAAGATTGGTAACGAATGCCATTGTTCTTTGCTGACCGCACCCCCCGACAAACTTCTTCAAGGAAAATAAGAAGTTTTTGTTCAGAATTTTTAGCTCTCTTGTCATTAGATTTTTTCCCCCCTAAAATTTCAAAATAGCAATAACTTCAACACGAGCCCACCCTACTCTAAACTTGGGGAACATAAGAAGGGTGCTAAGGCGATTCCTTAAAAAACTTTCTTTTCTTTTTTTACTTACATCTTGAGTTTTTAGTTTATATATAGCTTTCCAATCCTAGACCACAACCCTTGAAGAATGATGTCATAACTTGAGGATTTAAATTAATTCCGTCAAATCATCTTTATCATCCGTCCAAAATTTACAAACTGCACTAATGTATCGTTTCATAATATTCCACTTGAATTGAAAAATTGCACTTTGATTCCAACTATTACAGCACTTACTAAACAAATAGTCTAAACTTTATATCCATTAAAAAAACTTATCTCAATGACTATAATAGGGTCTGTCTAAGTATACAGAATTGAGCTCTGGGACTCCACTAAACTAATCGAATGCCTTTCGTATCCATTACTTACAATTCAAAATCCTTCATAAAATCCTCAATGCTCTTTAGTATGTCACAAATAAATTCATCCATAAGGACCTAAATTTTCCAAATGTAGCCGATTAAGCCTGAACCAGATATCAATCCTTCCATTAAAAAATCCTTAACCACCCAAACTCAGTAGTTAATAATCTTCTTCTTCTATTCATGAATTGTCTCCGAGGCGCCTTTTTAGTTGTTTGCCAAATCTCCAAAGCTTCTAATGTAGAAATCCTATTGGATTCCCACTAATAGTTAGTTTCTCCACAAGTCTGTATATACCATTGTAATTTGAACTAATATCACAGACACATTTTTATATTATACAGTTGTAAATATCAATACACAAATAGAAAAAAAAAGTTTGTACATCACATTTACTTATTGTATTATTTATATAATTTCGAATTTCTATAAATATTTATGTTTGTTCTATTAGGTGGTCTTACAAAAGACTGCCTAGCTCTAATCTGAAGATTTTCCTTACAAAAGATCGACGGCTAATGCCCTCCTCCCTACCCCTCCCCTCCCAGTGTCATCCTACACTAAGTTATCGACCTCCATTTCCACTGATCTGCTTACTCCCCAAAGTGAGCTTTCACGGAAAGTTCCATCTCGGTTCTCCGTCATCATTTCATTTCATCTTCGATAACAAAAACAAGTTCTCATTTTCGATTTATCTAAGTAATATGAATCGGCCTTAATACCAGTATAATTGTTTACAAATAAAGTTTAAAATTTCGTAATTTATTATTGTACCTTTATTTTATTCTTTTTTAAGTGAAACTTCTTTACCAACATTCCCCAATTAAAAAAAAATATGCTGAGTTTAATTGATTTCTTGATGCTCGAGATTAAACACAATTGCGGGGAGCCGCTTGATGTATTTTATATTATAATTAAAATATTTCAAAAACTGAAAATCGAACCTGTATATTGTAAGTGAGAGAAATATTCAGCATTTCATTCCCTTTGTAATAAGTTATAATTCAAACTGGATTCTTGATGCTACACCAAATACGAGAGACGTAAAAAGGGAAAATCTGGCGCCCAAAATAGAATGATAACGAATTTTTAAATCATTGAATTATCTTGAAAACTAAAACTAAAACTACAGGTCCTCTTCTCTCCAGATTGACGAGAGCTAGATGCTGTTTTCTGTTAGAAACCTTATATTCTTATCTGAGGGAACTCTATTCTGTTAATTGGTTAAAAAGTAGAATCCTGATTACCTCATCAACTTGGTTTATTAGTGTGGTACTCTACAGAGCCTTCAGTATGCACCAGCTAAATAAGGAATCGATGTCCTTACCATATTCCTAGAGCATGACACGGAACCTTCTCTCTCCCTCCCTCCCACTTTAATTTCTCATTATTTCGGGAGGACTCATTTTGGTGCTAATGTGAACTAACGGTTGGAAAGTACTTCCTCAGTGTAGTTCCATTTTGGTGTTGCCGCCCACCACCGGTTCCGTTCTTCTATTGGATGCTTCTAGATAATTGTTTTTCATATTCCTGGGAACCTTCACCAGGATATTTAATGATGATAATGAGGATATTTAATAGTCCCACCTGACCTTTTTTAATTTTAATTTTGATACCATCTTTCCTTAATAAGACTTTAAAACTGGCTGACTTGCACATTCTTTTACGATATTACTGTGACTCACAGCAAACCTAGCCGATGGATTGTCGGGCTTTTTTTCTGTCAGCTTGAGGAAATACTTCAGTATACTGAATAGAGATCACAGTGCCACGATTATTATTAGTGATAATAATTATTTATCATAAATTAAGTGAAATAACAATAATTATTCCAACAGAAGAAGAACACAGATTATTTTTTCATTCAGAAGTGTGTTCAGACGTAGGACCATCCAATCTTCGAGAATGGTTAGTCATCATTGGTGATTATCAACTAAAAAAAACAGTAAAAATTAATCATCTCCAAAATATCAGCCAGTTAATCGGAAGTAGGTGTCTATAAATAATGTTCACCATAATGATACCTTTGTTACATCTTTCGTCCACTAAAAGGTTTAGTTACACTTATTGGAACTTGCAGTTGT
>NW_027106407.1:460067-463193 GCF_000696795.3 Halyomorpha halys | reverse complement strand
TTAAAAAAATAATATTTTTATGAATAACTCAAGATTTAAGTACTTCCTGAGCCATTCATTAAAAAAAATGAAATTCTCTTTAATACAAATCTATTATTTATTTGACTGGAATGTTAAATCCAACTGTTTTCTTGGGCACAATTTTAAACCAAATCCTCGATGATATCCCATGAGTATTTTCAGACAATTTGAGCTCAAAATACTAAAATCGTATTTTATTATATTTCGTAAACTTTGCCAAGTGGCGCTTAAGCAGATATAAATCTTTTAAACGACCACTCCTACTCTCATCTTTATACGTTAGGTTTATATATAGGTATATATATAGGTTTACATTTCTCCTATACGGTCAATATTGAAGTTCGTAACTATATTGACTGTCTAAGAAGTATATTGTAGGAACAAAATGGACACGTGTCCCTACGTCGATTTACCACGTACAATAATATCGACTAAATAATGTTGATCCTGCAAATTGGACTTGCACAATGTTGATATGGTGTTGTAAGGGACTCACATATTCATAGGACTTATAGTTTGTTTCCCTAAATTACGATGATTGGTGGTTACTAATGATGAACAAAGGTTAGCTTTGTATGGCTTGAATACAAATTTAACATGTAATATTTGAGGAACCAATTAGCGATAACTTGTAATAATAATAATTGTATTGTTAAGGATAAGATATTGTATATATTTGTAGAGATCTAGCTATTAGTTTCTGATACCTAATAATTGAATATTAAATATTCAGGTTAAATAACATATAATTTACTATTACAATAAACAAATACCACAGATATATTGCTCCATAATAATGATTGGTGCAGAGGGCGGAAAAGAACATTTTCTTAAAAACTAAATATGTAATGTTATATGTAGGAAGTGTTCTGTAGTAAAACACATGATTAACAGTTGTTTGCACATAAAGTCATCAGAAAGTTCTTATAATTTTATAGGCATTATAAATAGTTTTGTCACATTTTTTATAGCTTCAAGTAGATCACTGTCATTAAGTTACACTTGCGCAAGAAATATGGTGAACTAATATCTTACTCGATCTTTGTCTGAGAATATTGAACTTTACTGGGGTAGAATATCATTTAGATAAAATCTATGCAATAATATTCCATCTCTAAGAAGAAATAGGAGTATCAGATAGGATTATTTCAGTATTTTTTTTAAATTAAATTATTTTTTTATATAAGCTATTTAATTATAAGAGGCAATATAGAGAAAAATATTAAAAGAACACAATTTTAAAATATATATCACATGATTGGAATAAAGAACTATACCTATTGTGTTCATTTACTAAACTTAAACTCTGATATCCAATCTAGGAGAATATAACAGAGCAAAACAGAAAAGCAATAACATCTGTGATAAATTGTTCCCTAACTTCTAGATTTATAGTCAACATCCAATGATGAGCTTGGCCTCCGATACTTGGAATACATGGGAGGGGGCATACACAAACTCCGCAACTCTAGTAAGATCGTGATTTACTGTTGGGCTTCGACAAGGACACAGCTCGATAAAGCTGAGGCAATTTAAAACTTTGCAGAAAGTAGAACCGCACAAGTTGGTGCAGCCCTCGTTCTCTCCGGGACAAGTTTTATATAAAAAGAAGTCGATGAGTGTTGTACCCTGAGACACGCCAGCCCTCCCTCCTCTTTCTACAATCTCATCCTTGCCTTCCAACCTCTTCATACCACTGCCGAGTCTCTTATTTTCACTATATCATCAGGAAAGAAGGAGTGAGTGAATTTTTCTTTTAATACACATTATTTTTTGCGAATAAAATTGTACCGTAATCGATTTTTAGTACGTTTTTTACGATAATTACAACAAAATATTACCTGGCTCTTACAGAGTAATCTACAAGTTCGGTGCTTACTACCTTCACTAAAACAAAAAGGTTGGTGACCTTACGCTATTATATGCCCGTATACTAAAGAAATCACTAACTTATGTTTTTATAATTAGTTAATGGCTTGAAACATCACTGGTTATTAACGTCATTAATTTCCTATTTATTTCTGCTTACATTTGTTTTATTATTTTCTTTATTTTATAAATACATATATTTATTTCTTTTCCATATTTTTGATGTTATATTTGTGACAGAAAACCTTATGATTTTAAAAAAGGGTCAATAAGGGTTTTAATGGGTTTAATCCTAACCTATTGAGGTGTGACATGAAATATGGACATTCCTGGAAGATATAGCTAATTGACAAATTGTCGTTACAAAATTTTTGGATGCGTTTGCTTTGAGATAAGATAGGAGTGAGTGAGCCTCGTGTAATCTATTCTAAGCCAATTTTAAAATTTTATACCATAAAATATCGCGGCTTTAAGCGGATACAACACTGCCTATTAGTCAATAATTTGACACATTATTCAAAGGGTGCCGCAGGATCAGCCTCGAAATTTGACAAATTCTCAAATTCATATTTGTGTCTTACCACCAATGTATTTGTTATAATAAAGAATAATTGTGGCAACCCTATATTTTTTATTCAACCTTTTTACAGACACTTCTGTATAACGGATAAAACTATTTCAAAACTATTCCCTTAATTAAAAGTTAGATTAGATGTATTTATTAGATTGTATATATTTATTGGCTTATATTGGACAATACAATATTCGATAGTAGTCTAATATTAGAATACAGTATTTCGATTATAATTTTTAAAACAAAAGTGTAAAATGAAACTAAATACTTCAATAAATCCATACAAACATTGGTGGGTATAGAATAAATCTGCTTGATTTAATATGTTAAACAGTTAAAATTTATAGTATTGAACAAAAAATAATAATTATAAATAAATTGTATATTTTCTAACAATAATAATAAATAAATTAATATATTTGTAAAAGAAATTAGCGAGTTTTTACATACATTGAATCATATGCAATAGTTGTAAAGAGGTTTCACTATACTAATATTGAAATGAGCCTATTTTGTTTCTTCATCATAATAAACAGAAAAAAAACGGACATGATAGGATAAAATCAGCTTTGGTTGACTTAAGTTTTCTCATAAAATGGATTGAAATTTGATTGCCTTTGACATACCCATGAATTATTTTTTCTTTGATAGGTTTACTTGGA
>NW_027106407.1:453116-459064 GCF_000696795.3 Halyomorpha halys | reverse complement strand
GAAAATAACATATAAGTTACACACTTGTACTTTGCTAGAATACAATTGTACTTTTTATTTCTTATTGTATCAATATATAGACAAATACTGCAATAGGCTTAGAGGAAAACGTGTCCAGTGTGAAATATGACATTATCTTCAAAATCGGACCAAGTTAAGTCCGTAGGCAGTATTTTATCATGAAATAATTCCTACCTTTTTCCTCCTGCCTTTTTTTTTTACGTAACTTTATATATTTGTGATTCAATCGGGAGAACAATGTGAATTCTAATTCAGGGAAGAGCGTCAATGCTTCTTTTGCTGGTCTGTCTAATTCTTCATCGCCTTCAATTCCAGAGTCACTTGGTATCCACTGTAACATTACTGATTATCCCTTATCTGTAAGACCACTTTGATTTTGGACGTTCCTATTTTAAAATTAAACTACTCTTACTGGGCTACAGATAGTCCCGCTGCCATGATAATTACTTTTATTTCAGTGCCGAAATGTGATTTGCTTCCTATTAGCTTATTTCCCTTCAAAGCTCTAAGAAGACCAATATCTAGAGCTAGGCCTTCCACATAGTTACGTTCTGTATTATGGCGCATACCTTTAATCTTTTGGAACAGATTTTTCAACATAATCTTTTCTCATCTCACTCACAAAATAAATAAAAAAACAACATTATAGCTAATTTATTTAATAATAGGCGGATTGTTACGAAATATTTTAAATGAAGATGAAGTTGTTTAGAAGTATGTACGATGAATGATTGAAAATTATCTAGAGGGAATAGTAAGACTATTCAATTTTAATTTTTACCTTTGAATATAAAGAGACATGCGATATGAAAAAAATCTATGCATAAAACATGAAAAATTAGACAATCAAAGATTTATGAATAAATAAAATAGGTATAAAGCGAAATAATAAACAATGCAAATGTAATGGTAATCTTATTTTAGCATTGAATAAAAAAAGAAAGAGTCAACGATACAAGCATAGAAATAAACAGGCGTGTGCGGATATGGAAGATGAATTGAAGTATTTCAAAGATATGAAAGTTGTTGAAAAACAGTAACAAATGTTGTGTACTTATGTTTAATAAAAAAGAAATGTTTAGGAAATCATATGTAATATTTCTTATGAATAAATGAAATATGGCTAAATAAGAACCAAATGGTGGCATGTAACTAGTTTTTGCATACTATGCTTATTACATATTATTTAAAAATCGTTTATCATGCATTATTATACACCTCAGATTTTAAATTAACACAAAAGAAATTAAGAATCATCTTTTAAATAATTTGTAGTTTAAAAAACATGGAATAACTTTTTTTTAATTACCTTGCATTAAATGTGATTCAATCTTTTTTAATAATTGCTTAATATAGCATCAAGCCTCAGTTAGTGGTGCTCTAGTAATGTAATATGTAATATAATTAAATACAAGATGCATGATAACACAAGTTGAATAATTCAAAATAAAATAAAATGACAACGCTTTGAGGGTATAAATTCCTGTCATCGGTACAATTCACCAACAGGAAATATATTAGTAAACAATTAATATAAACAATTTTTTTATGAAAATCGAAGTTGATTTGACATTTAAAATTGGTGAAAAATGCTTAATAATGTTGGAGTGGCTTGATATGCTAATTTTCGTTGTATAAAGATGAAAGGCCTTTGTAGCGACGCTAGATGCGCTGTCTCGAGAAAGCATTAGAATAATAAGTGTTGATTTACAATTTACCATGGCGTGTGGAACGATCTTTCTTCGCCGACCTGCTGGACACGCGATGGACCGACCGATATTAGATCTAATGGCTGCTAGCTGCCACTTCACTCCCAGGATTAACTCGCTGCGATATGTGTATATCTCGTGACCTGCCCTACGCTCATCGGGCCCCTCGTGCAAGGGCCTCTTTGCCGAGCACGAAGCACCCCTTAATATGCAAACTTTTAATAAACGTTTCACGGTAATGCAGAATCCAGATTAACTAGACACGAAATATGTACAGATTTGTACAACAGTTGATGCAATTAGTTGATTCTAAAACCAACTACTCAAGTCCTAATATCTATAATGAATGCTTTAATAACTGCCTATAAGTGAACTTTATTTTGAAAAACTAACAGTAGCTCTATAAAAATGGCATGCAATACAAAACTTTTCCTAAAGTCCTTTGAATTTGAGATAAGGAATAAGTTCACCTATAGCTAAAAGATTAACTAATTATAAAATTAGTGATTAGAATAAATGTAGGAGTCTCATCACGGCCAACAGTACCACAAAACTTTTTGTTACTCTGTTCATTGCTAAACACACGCTATTGTTTATCATTTTTCAGATGGTTCATGGTTTCACTAAATTGGGAAATTTATATATTTTTTGTTGAAAAGGCAAAATTGAAATCAACTAGATTATTCGAAATTGCACTGAATATCGTGTGTATTAGTATTGGCGTGGCCTCCAAAGTGGAAAATACGACACGAATCATCGGTAGAGAACGGCAAGGAATTCTTGATCCAAAATCGATTTTTCTGACTGTCCTGGCAGGCCATCGAACTCTTAGAGGACCGTATGAGTTTTTAACCCAACTCTGATTTAACCAATTTCTATAATATTAACGGATTTTTGAAATTGATTCCTATCTTCATTATTATATATTTAAAAAAACAAGTTTCGTTACTTCCTACTCAGTTACTTTCTAGGTACTTAAAAAATGAAACACAACCGCAAGGTATCAATATTTATTTATATATTTGTAAAATTTCACTTAATCTTTTTATACCACTAGCCCCTTCGGCATGTTTTATTCTAACATCCTTATTCTTACATTACATGTTACATATCATCCGTACTTAAATTCCTTGTACTATTGATAAGATATTCAATAATCCAACCAGGCATTATCATATGTTAGCTAATGTTCGCCTCCATATGAGAGGGAATATAATAACTCTTATTTTCTTTTGTTATTAAAAAAAAAAAGAAGTCATTCAGATCAAATTTAAAATCGATAATCTCAAATCTAACAACTTTCCAATTTGATCGAACAGCAATCAATTAAAGTTAAGACTGGCTTAAAAATTGGCTAAAATAATGATAGTAATTTTGATCATATATCATGGCATAAAATCTCTATCATACTCTTGATTAGATCAAAAACCATACCAACGATACAGTCAGATCGTTCAAAGACGCTAACAAGTAGATTGACCTAAAAACCTTTCTGGAAGGCAGTATTTCTGAAATAAAGAAAATAGCTGCGGGGAGAAGAAGGAAGGCTGGCCTGATTCGGGGGCTCAATCCTCCATTACACAAAGAGGCAGCGGGCTTAGCTGGAGGACTAATTTAAAGAAGGCTGGAAGATGGCGCTATAGTAAACTTGCTAGCTTGATATTAGCTCAAGATCGATACCCCTCCATTGCTAATACTCTCCGTCTTATTCCTCTGTTTTCTCAGAATTCTGATCGATATTTCTATTTTCCAGGATATTTCTATTTTCCAGAAAATCTTCCCTGAAAATCTGGACAGAAATGCATGCAAGATCTTTTAGAAATAAACTGTTTCCAAGAAGTCCCAAGTATTATTACGGTTATTAACACATATGTTATTACAAGTGTTATTAAATTTTTAACAATCGTTTGGTCCAATGTCGTAAATGCGTAGCCTATTTTATTCTACAAAAAATATTGTTAGGGTAACACCTGGTATATGCGAAATCCCATATATGCTTGAAAAATTTACTTCAAAGGATCCATTTTGACGTAAACATAACAGAAGAAAATGTATACTAGGGAGATAAACGACTTCTTGCACATCTACACCGGCACTTGACACAAATCTCTGCAGCTTCGTTACAACGTCAATTTATAAGTACATATATACATTTAAAAACGTTATAAGACGTCCTCGAAACCTCCGAAACCGTGTTAAAGAAGTTATGAATCGTGCAACAAAAAAAGCCACTTCCCTCTTCTATGTGATCTTCGATGTCGTACAACAGTCTATAATTTTTGAAGCTTCAGAGGGCCAAGAACAATGTCATCAGTGATAAGCTCTATGCCGGAGTTCATAAGCCGACAACACATCAAATTTTATGAAGGGTTGAAGGCCTGCTCTAACCCTATGTTTCGTGAAATTACCCCTCTACCAAGACAGTGCACTGTCCCCTTAGTTGACGTCCTCGGCGAGGGAAGGACTTTAGACTATACAGTCTAAGTCGTTACACTCAGACCTAACCAACAGAACGTCCCTCCACGTTCCAATAGTCCACTGGCGTTAGCTACATGATTTGACTACCTTGATTGGACCCTGCAAGGAACCTTACAATGCCACAAGGCAATCCAAGGCAGTAGTATGCTAGTATACATTTGTCATTTGTATTATGCATTTGTATTTATATATTGTATAAATTTAATAATAAAGGAGGTTACGAAAAAAACAACAAAAAAACTAGTCGTCTATAACTTACGTGCAGATTTTATCATACACTGAAAGATAAGTAATCTTTAATTTATCATTAGCTCTGATTTCTAATAAACTAATAATTAGTATATTTACAATAAATAACGGTGATCAAATGAAACCGATTATGTTGAAAAGCAAAAGTTACAAAAAATATATGTAGGTAACCATTTTAATTTATCTTCGTAACAATATACCCATTAAAGTATATCCTCTAAAAGATTCTGGAAGCATTTGGTTTGCACGAGGTGTCGTACTGTATCCCGAGGGATGTTTTTATTTTGTTCTTGAGTCTTCGAAGCGCTTCTGATAAAGTCGGGATACCTTTATTTGTCTTGACAACTAATCCCCGATAGAGTTTTGATCTGAAATACGTGATGGGCATAGAAGCTCTAAAGTGTATTTCCAGGTACCGGGAAAAGGGTCATCCAAATATTTAGGATGGGATATTATTACATCTCAATGTATTTTAGGTTCTGCTTTATTTTAGGGTATCTTTATTCAATGTTTCTCTACACGTAGAAGGAATTTTTTTAAAAGCATAATTATTAACCTTCCATTGCATTAAAAAACATAATAAATAAATAAATAAAAAACCCTAATGACATAAATGAACTATGAAATTGTATTTATTTTGAGCAGTACTAAACAGGAAACAGAGATCTTCTCATCTCCCTCTTCAATTTTTTCATATGAAAGTTTCTTAATGACAAAGTTGGGAACAAATTAATCGCTTTTAATGCTAGCAATCACTGTTGGTTTTTGATCTTCAATCTTGTGACTGAATTCAAGAACACGCGATTATAAATTTAGTTATTGCCATACTTTCTATTGGCCCAAACAAATATGGACTCGGTTATATATATCGATATTAAATGAATAAATTATTATTTATCAATCAAAATAATACATTAAATATATTCTTAGGACCATATATATATATTGTCAATAAAACAATTCTATTTTAAATATATATATTGTAGATATTTACTGCTAAATCACAAGCTTTTCTTCATCTCACTAACGAAAACAGTTGAATAAAACGTCCAATAAATAAAGTGCACTAAAATAGCAATACGAACAAATAGTCCGTTTATGAACTATTTATGATTGATGAGAGTAATAAATCAGTTGTAAATTGAGAATGAAATTGACCATTCACTACAAATCTCTGGAGATAAAACAATAAGGTAAAAAAGTTTATTAAAATTTGTTTCCGAATCAGTTTGATAAATACAATATAAAAAATAAATTTTGCCCAAAATAAGAAAAAACATATTAATTTATATATTTTTTTAAAAGTAATGTATGTTTTGAATATATTAATTTTAAACGTAATGTTAATTAATACATAGTAGATAAAAAACCTCAAGAAAAAATATCAACTAATAATTACATAGACTTTTATTTATAATACCTAAATCTACTTCTAGACTCAGTCTAAGCCCAACCATTCATCACTAGTAGAGAGGTTCTACCAACTCGTAC
>NW_027106407.1:442838-452399 GCF_000696795.3 Halyomorpha halys | reverse complement strand
CCAATCCCCCTTTTAGCGACGGCCCTATATCACTTTTGAAATATTTACCTAAACAGGAGGAGGAGATTTGGGATAGTTAAATCGAGCAATATTTAAAAAGCGCCTAAAATTTGAAACCCGCCACTCTCACCCTCCTTTTATTATTATCAGAAGCAAGAAATACATGCAAGTTAAGTATAAATATTCAGGCATCAATACGTAGATCCTTGTATTGCCTCAAGTGCACTCTCGCCCTCTGTGGTAGCCTTACTTATCATACTTTTTATACAGACACTTACAGTGAGTATTTTGGTCAATGTCACAATAGAAGAGATCATGATACAAAAAATATTAGGAATCGATCCTTCCTGACAAGCTCGCCCCACTAAAACTCCCTAAAAGCGACTGGAGTGAAACTTTTGAAAATGACTGAAGTTAAAATAGTACGAAACGTCTCTAAAATATATAGGTACGTATAAAATAGAAATGTTTTGCAAATAAAAACATTCTATTTTTATATAGTTTTCTTTAAACAATCTGAGTTTAGCGAGGTTCTAAGAATATTTTTTCTCAATCAATTTGATTAAAAATGAATCCCACTAAAAAAAGATACAACAATAATAAAGTTGTTTATAACAAAGAAATTATTTAAATAAAGCTTTGGAGCGAAGCTAATATTTAATTCTAAATATGAATTCTTCTGTATGAGGGCTCATACTAGCGGAAGAGGGCCTTAAATTGGAAGGACATTAAATTGGGTCCGAAGCAAAGGGAGTGGATGAGCGTACACGGTTGACATTTATCTCTCATCCTCCGAGGTAAAGATATTAAATGTCAGAGCGACCTCCAAAAGGTGAATATCTAGGAGCAGAGCATCATTTATTATTGACCGCCCACATATTCCGCTACATTTCCCTACCGTTTAGAAACTATATCCATTCAGCATCCACCCACTATACCCCATACTCCCATATATGTCATAGGATATGTTATAAATTACATATATCTATAAATAAATCATCGGATATACGTTCTATTAATTTGTTAGAAATAGAAGAATTCAGATATCCTAAACTTTGGAGACAAAGTTTGCACTCCAAACTCTTCAATATCAAAATACAATTCATGTTCAGGAATGAAAATTCTTCTCGATACAATTGAAGAAGGGACATGATTTTTGAAAACGACCTCAGCATATTATAAGTTAATACAACTAGGATTTTAAATAAATACATGTGGGGCTGGCATCATCACTCATCATCCACTAGCTTTTAATATACCATTGACGCGATTAGGAGAGAAGCGTCGTGGTCGCCAACTAGTACAAGAGCCCAAGAGGAGAAAAAGGCAGTTTTTCACCCCAATTTTTTATTACTTAATTGAAAACTAGGTATAATTACTAGTCAAAACTGTCCAAGTATAGGTAGGGGCAATAAAAAATGGCGGCTGTTTCAAAACGTTAAAGATAAATTTTTTGTTCGGAGCTCTATATCTTTACAACTACCAACAACAATAGAAAATCTAAGAGAGCACCATTTAAAGTAGAGTAAATGTGCTAAAATATAAGCCCTAATAGAGCTATTTACGTTCAATAGTTCTCGAAATATAGCTTTTTGAAAAGCAACATTTCTTAAAAACGTATGGAACGTACTGAAATATCAGTAGTTAGTGAATTTATTTTGAAAATTCTATGTAAAGAACATTACATATTCGCAGTCGTACTGTCGTGTGGCGTGGGACGGTTGAAATGGGGTTATGGTCAGAGCCCACCCTGAGAAATATATAAGTTCTAAAAAATGATCGCGAAAAAATTTGTGAAAAGCGCTTTGCTTCTCCAGCTACATGTCGCATGAATTGATTTCCTTGTTCTTTTGTATTTGAATAATTATCAAATCGCCTGGCTCTCTCTTGACTTGGCCTTTCTTTTGTATAACGTGCTTCAGCTCGTTCACATAGCATTAATGAGCTGATAAGAACCCCTTTTATGCTAAGAAAGGTTAATAGCAGTTTAAAGCGCAATAGTTGCAATGGTCTCTCATGATACACAATTTCCTAGTTGTAATCAATAATTACCTTTTCATAACCTCTGCAAGAATAAAACATATGTGCGCATATATAATAATTTGTTAATTAATTTGTCAATTACTAATAGAAAATTAGGAATTGCTGTTACGATACTGAGGATCCTATACTATTTTCTTCTATCCAAGTATACATAGAAATGCATTATTTTTAAAATTCATAAATATTAGATAGGTTAGTTCATAAAGTTTAATGTTTTTCCTCAGTTTATTTGCGCCCTGAAACTAGCTTTGAAGGCTTAAAAGAGACCTCGACGAAGCTGTCGCTTAAATTGTATTGAATCGCTTCTATATCAGGGGCAATAGAAAATGAAGTTGTTGGGTGCTAGGTAGGGGCTGTAGAGTGACTGCTTTGAATGTACGTTGAACTTGGCAAAACTTTCGGTGACTACGTCCAAAATGTAAGGAATATTTTTTCCTTAGTTCAATGCCAAATCAGTGATGCCCAAAGAGCTTATTCCTGCCGGACAGGCCACCAGTTTCACGTTGGAATGCTCCACCATTTAAAGGTTCGAGTCAGAAGAGTTCACCCAGAGATCAAAGACGATAGGTTTTTAAACCACGACAATGCGCCCCCCTCAAACGTTGCTATCATTATATATAAGGATTACACAGCTGGAGCCACTCTACAGCCCTTTCCTAGCTCCCTGCACCTTCATATTGTTTCCCTGAGGTCAGAGAGACCTCAAAGGAAAGCGATACGCCACGGGACAACGGTCCAGGCAGCTACGACAGGACCCTTAAAGTTGATGAATACCAGGGAGCCTATGAATGATAGAATAAACACTGGAAGCGAGATTTTGATCCCCTATATCATATATTGAAGATATAAAGTTCCCCGTACAAAGATGTTTAATAATTTTGGTTATTGTGATAACACATCATGTATTTAAGAAAGATTTTTTGACACTAAAAGGCAAAGCTCTCATCAAATGATACAACCGTAATTTCAATGCAGCTATTCGAATGCTTCTCTTTGGCCCGGAAAGTGGTAAGAAGACGTCCTTCGGTAAGAAGACGTCCTTCGGTAAGAAAATGGGAAACCGTGGTGACAAAGGAAATGACAATAGGAAAAGCCATAAGGACCAGCCACGGACATAAAACCCTTTGAAGCAGAGGCTTTATCGGCTGATCGGGGGATCCCTACTTACCTCCTAGGAGTGGGGAGGGGGAGTAACAAGCCAGCGCTATATTTTTCTCAGGTTGGCCGATAAAAGGTAATGACTCGTGAAGTTTTACGGCCGCTAAAGCGCTTCGAACAAAGGATTTAGCCATCGCTGTCGTCAATAGATAGCGTTTTATAGCAACTTTTATTAATAGTTAACCGAGTCAGTAGAAAAAATATTTATAGCCAGATGTGTTTGTTATTGATTGAATCCTCCGACTACATTTTAGTTTCACATATGTTATGCCGACCAATACGAAATCTTTATAAGTGGATATATAAGACATTAATTTCATAGGGATCAACCAAACATCTTAAGGATTCGAAGAAAGCTGAAGGTCCGGAATGATGTGTTCATTATCTAAAGAGATAAATTACGATTTTTATTTTCATTAGATTAAGGAAGCGAAATCAACATCATCAGGTCACTTCATAATAGCCTACAATAGTCCAATAGGCCGGGGAAAAAGAGACCAATATTGTTTACCACAGTTATATATAACTTTAATGAAAGCTGTAATTACTGGTCAATATGCTAACTCAGCCAACCATAGTTGGGGCTGAATTAAAAATAGCAGCTGTTTCAAAACGGAACAAAAAATTAATTTTTCATTCAGAGTAGCATATCTTCAAAACTGCCTAAACTAAATAAGTTAATAAATCATCTTTTAAAGTAGAGTAAATTTGGTAAAATGTGAGCCCTAATAACTTAATAAAGCATCTTTTAAACTAGAGTAAATTTGAACCCTAATAGCTTAATACAGCATCTTTTAAACTAGAGCTGTCCATGTTGAATCCTACAGAATTTAATACAGATTAAATTACAATAAGTTCAAGTTACTATTACATTTCCGTTTTCACATTCTCTTCACCAATTTAATGGGTTTTTTCATTTTTTCTTTCACCTACTTATATGTAGTAGTCGAAAATTTTTGAATTCGATTTTCTACGGAAATACACCTTTTGAGGTCTCCTCAGTGTATGTGTGTTTTTTTTTTACGTCTGTTGAATTTCTTCACCACTGACCAATGTTGGTCCGAGCGCACCATATGACTCACCAAGTTATCTGGTGTGATATTTACTCCACACAATCATTCTAATTCATTTGCTTCTTGCGAAGCGTATACAAGTAAATACACGTGCTCCGCTCTTTCTTCAATCGCATTCAGTGGTATTGCTCAACTTCAAACGCTACTGAAAGGCCCTAAAGCATGTGTGTCCGATCAACAGTTGGGTTCCTTAAAAATCCATCTCACCGTGTCGGCCAACATCGGGTATCAACCTGACAGTCCACCTGCCGGAATCTACAACCTCCCGACGCTGTTACCACTGAGTGACAGTGATTTGCCGCTCTTCTCTCAAATACATAAACGTCCTCCATAATACCTACTTTTTTCTTAACAAGACGTTGAACAGTAGGTATTCTGGCTATCACGCACGACGCTTCTTAAAAACAGTTCGAAATGCACTTACTTTCCTTAATGAAATTCTGCAATGAACACAAACCAATTGTCTCCAGTATGGTTTCGTTTGCTACGCATTTTTCCTAATTGAAGCTCCATACAACATGATTGAGGGGACAACAGCAGTAAGAATCCTTTCTCTGGGACCACCAACGTTTGGCATAAGGCGTGACAATAAGGATGGTACTTTACCAGATTTGGCGCTGATGTACTCCGTGTGAAAATTATACCGGAGACGTTCATCAATCATAATTCCCAGGTATTTTAAACACGGCAGAGAATCTCGTGCCTACCTTGTGTGACAGAGATGGTCATGGTTTGTTTTCTACTAGTGACAAGGAGAGCCGCAAGTTGTAGGCCCACCGATGATAGCCAACCTCGGATTGCAGCAACAGCCTGGTAGGTCATGAGGGTTACTTCTTCTACGTCCTTTGTTGCTCCCACTACCACTGTAACATCATCTGTGAAGACCACAACTGTAGCTCCGGCAACTTACACCTGTGTGTCTATATGGCCACTACTATGGTATGTATAGACAACATACATATTGTTATACACATGGAGTTAAAATATGTATGAAATATACCTATTTTGCTATGTATAGACAACATACATAGAACCAATTTTCCACCAATCACACAGGAAGAGATAGAGGACATTGCCTCAGACCTGGATGGCAGGGAACCTGAATTGGATGGCATTCCAATGGGCAAATGTAGCTCTTAAGGTGGCTTTAAGAACGTCGGGATCTTTTTATCTATTTCTATTAAGGGAACCTTAAAACATGTATTTCCATTGAAAACTCGAATTAGAAAGTTCGCATGATCGCAATACATCCCATTGCTATACATTCCATATAGTGCAAGATAAACTAGAAAATAAATTGTCTACAAATTCTTCTAAAAACCTATGAAATCAACTTTAAAAAAGATTCAATTCACAAAAATGTCAGACACCATGTTTTGCCACAGAACGCAGCAAATAAACAAATCACATAGAACATCACAGCATGGTAACGGAGTAAACAGCCGAAAGAATTAGCTTAGTTAAAACTTAATGGAAAAACTTAACAATAATTAATTTGACCTCATTTGAAAAGTATTGCCCTACTTAAAGTAAGTAATTCATTAAGTAAAAATGTTTTCAAAAGTTGCCTTGATTGATGGCGGCTTATAGTCTTAATTTAAACTTGTTAAAAGTACTCACGGTGCTCTTAGGGGAACAAATCTAGTAAACACCAATTCCTTACCTCCTTTAATCTTTAACAGTGTTTGGGATAGTTTAAATTGATCAATATTGTGTCTATTTACAAAAATTAGTGTTTTTTTTTTTTGTGTTTTTTTTTTTGTGTTTTTTTAGATTTGTTAGAACTTTTAACCAGTTTATCTTACTCAACTTCACCAAATAATATATTCTATTTTTTTTTCCTTGAAAACATCACTGAACAAAAAAAAAAATGAAGCTAAAGAAAGATAAACTTACATAAAACAATTCTGTTATTATAGCTAACAATAATTTATACTATCATATGAAATAATAATGGCACAATTTAAAAATATTAGCCAATTATATGAAGATATAACAAAACTGCGAAAAAAAATGAACAATCATTGTTCTAGACAATATGTTTTTAATTTATAATTTTTCTAGTATGAATCTTAGGAATGTTTTATTTTTCTTGATAGATTATTTGATTATATCCCTCAACAGTTGATATGTAGTATATAATTTCCTCTATGGATTCCTTCAGACAAAGTTATTTCAAAAACTAGTGAAGATATGTTAACGACTCTTTTGTGTATATGGAAAGCTATGTAGAAAACTTCAATAATTTAAAAGAAGCTTTAAGTAAAATATAGCCCAAAATAATATTTTCGACCTAAATTGGCTTTCAAAAAATCAGTTTCCTTTTTCTAATGTTATTAATATAATAACAATAATAAGGATTACTCCGAAGGTTCGATGGTGATACAACCCATCGTACATTACATATACCTGAATCTAAATGGTTCGTTTTTCATTGTTAAGTTGTTATTTTTTTCTCTGTTTATATAATTTTTTGTTGAATATTGGAAACCTTTTTTACCATATTGTAGCTATTTCTATTAAATCTTTGTAAAATTACTTCCACTGCGTATTTTTTCGCCTGGGAAGAGACTGTAGAATCCCTGGTAATATACCCCAGAAAATAAATATCTTTTTTCCTGAACGAAGAAGACCTCTAACAAAAACACAAAAGAAGACTCTGGAAATTGGGTGGGGTTCTCGGGGCCTGTTAGTTTTATTTAAATGCGTACTTAGTCCTTATTTAACTTTCTCTAACCAATTTAATGCAACAAAGTATAAATTAGTCTTTAATTGTCGATTTACTGACTTGTTAGCAAAAGCATAATAAAATTTTAATAACAAAAGTTATTTTATATTATTTTATTGTATTTTGATTAATATTAAAAATTATAATATTTTTTTTTACAAGCCGGTTCATTGTTTAACATTTTAGTCAAATGTTCGTTACTAAGTCCGACGACCTTGCACACTCATCTTATTCGCCGCAATTATGCAACCTGAATTATATTAACAGGGTACAGGTCTCTCAACTCAGCGTTGTGTAGCCTTCTAAATTCTCTGGTTGACTCATTCTTGTTAGGGTAGAATATTTGATGTAATGCTCTATTTTCAAAAACCTTTAAAAAAGGCTCTATTCTTCCCTAAGTGTAAGAGCTAACGTTCGGCATCCTTAAAGAACAGCAGGAAAGACAATAGTTTTTTTTTAAATTGTAACTTTTTGGAAAGAAGGTACGAACTAAGCAATTGTGAAATAGAAAAATAACAATAATTTTCCGCCCTTAACCCCTTCCGTTTCTACTGCTAATTTATACGCCATGTATTGGCTATTATCTGTAATAATTTCGAAAGCTAGTCCCTTACTACATTTTATCACACTGATACTCTTAAAAGAGAACGAATTATTCGACCGGAAATTGACATTTATTTTTGCTTCTTCAATACCGAAAGTGAGCAAACTTTACATTTTTCACCTCGATTCACAGACAGCCTCAAGTCGTGAAATTATGCTGGGATCGCCTCACCGCCTCCTTCATCAACTACACGGCGTTCTAGCAGGCCATCCCTTCTCCCCTCATTAAATTTCCTTTCCTTTGTTTCTCGAGAAGAATGTGTAGTCTGGGTTCGCCGTTGTCTTCGGTTTGGCAAACTTATGTGGAAACTTATTTTCTCGATAAATTAGTGCTGTGTTACTTGCCCCTTCAGTACTTATGGTGATTACATGCTCAAGAGTCCTTTATACATTTTCGAAACCTTGGGATAACCGACTTCAACGTTAGAAGTGACTTTCTCAAAGTACTTCCTTTCAAGGTAGTCAGTCACTACCTTTTTTATCTTCTATTTATAGGAGGAATGAAACAAATATTTCTTATTTGTCAGTTCTAATTAGTTCATATTCATCATTTCTTACTTCCTCTTTGTATTTACACTTGATAACTTATGCTAAAAATAAGTATGTTTTAGCATAAATTATCAAAAAATCTAAATAATGTATTTAACTGTCAGATTTTCCCCCAGTTAAGTGTACACACTTTATGGGTGTTACCTGAACTGAGAACCCCGTGAAAGGTTTTTCTCCTGCCAGGTAGAATATACGCTGGGAAAATTTTTTTGAGTTGAAAAGGTTAATAGAGAAATATGTTTGAGGAAAACAAAGCAGACAAAATGAATTAAAGAAAAGAAAATCAACATAAATAATTAAATAAAGTAATAATGTTTTAAGGATATATTGAACAAAAAATTACTATATATATAACTAAGGAAGAAAATACAAAAGACAAAAAAAATTATTTATATGTATTAATAAGAAAAAAAAGGATACTTATATTATGTTTATAATGAAGATCGAAGAAAAATCTTTAAGAAATGTGCCATGATTAATATGCATAAATGTCTATATCTAACCTTGCCAGATGAGTAAAGAGATGTTCTTGAAGTACGCGAAATAGGGGCCCCTGTGGCCGAAGTGTAAGTGGCTTGACCAGATGCTTTCGATGCAGAGCCGCTGCGGGAAAACTGCATTATAAGCAATCCAGTCAATGTTTATAATCAGGGACTATCCCACTTTGCGCTAAATAGGTAGCACCGCTTTTTTTATTTTCTTCTTTTTTATTGCATTACATGTTTTTAGTAGACAAAAGATCCTGTATAATTAAAATAAATCGATGCGCGAGTCGATTTTACAAATTAACTAAACGAATAAAAGGATAACTTTTTTCTTTATTGTTGCTTCAACAATGGGGCTGGACGGACTCCAGAGCCCATAGGGTTGACTAGACTACAGTGTAAAAGAAAACAATTATTTGCTACAGCCGGATTCGAAGCTGGGTCCTGGGAGTTAGTAGTAGAGTGCCTTACAGTGGTACATTGTTGAGTATAATGTATCCCTCCTCTCATATTTTTAGAACTTTTTTTTTTCTGACATACTTTTGCTAAAGAAAATAATATTAAAAAAGAAAAGAAAAAGAAA
This sequence comes from Halyomorpha halys, assembly GCF_000696795.3. Taxonomy (NCBI): domain Eukaryota; kingdom Metazoa; phylum Arthropoda; class Insecta; order Hemiptera; family Pentatomidae; genus Halyomorpha; species Halyomorpha halys. The sequence goes on along the minus strand of NW_027106407.1, from coordinate 443,177 downwards.
GATATTGTTAAAAGTACCTTTCAGAAAAATGTTGAAATTGGAATTAGTCAATTACTCAACTGAAAGAATTATTTCGAAAATTAGTACGGGAAAGTATCGCTACAAATATCTCCCCAATACAATAAGCGTTGTGTAAAATAAAAATATTTGTCCTAAGCGTAAATTAATTTCAAATCAAAGTAGGCTGGTAAGTGAAGGTTGTGTGATGCGTGAATCGCACCAGATTTTTATAGATTGATTTTTTCATGGTAACCGAGCTTCAATTCTTTTGGTATGGGTCTCCCCCAAGTATTTTTATAGATTGGTAATGCTATAGTAATCGAGGTTCAATTCTTTTGG
>NW_027106407.1:426585-442648 GCF_000696795.3 Halyomorpha halys | reverse complement strand
AGCTTCGATTCTGTTGGTATTGGGTCTATACCAAGTATTTTTATAGATTGGTTATGTTATGGTAACCGAGCTTCGATTCTGTTTGTATTGGGTCTTCACCAAGTATTTTTATAGATTGGTTATGATATGGCAACCAAGCTTAGATTCTGTTGGTATTGGGTCTTCGCCATCCCATTATACAATCTCATTGAAAGTGCTGCCACGTTTTTACCTCCATATTTTAATAGCTTGAAAGTTAATCACCTAATTCAATGTAATGAGATAATTTTATCAGAACAGTGTTTGAAATGCATGTATTGTGGGAGCAAAGTCGAGTTCCTATTCTCTTCACAATGCCAAAAAGACCTCACTGAATGTGTAATGTCACTTATTCAAGAAATAAAATTATAAATTTACTTATATCGAAATTAGCTGCTACTTTATATCACCAATTATAGTTTAAACACAATGTTTACGAACATTTTGAGGAACACAAATTAAGCAATGCATCTACGATATGTTTATAGGAAAATGCAATCGTGTTTTCCTTGGGTCTTCTATTAGGCGGGCAAAGAGGAAGGAAACATCTTTTATTTACATCCTCCCGTTCAAGAATGACATCGTTGTCCGATACTCAATGGGAACAAGAAAGTCTTTATACTTCTTTCAAAAGAAACGAAATAAGATGGAATTATTAAAATATTAATAAAATCTAAGCAAATAGAGACATATGTCATTATACTAACCGTTTGTATAATTTGAAAAGCATATAATTAAAAGGCCTGTCGTATCAGATAGTACGTCGCTCCGTCATAATATAACATGTGTCGCCCCCAGACCTAACTACCCATTGAGAATAAGCGATAGAAGGGCCTGCATTAATAAGACGGGATGAGCTGGCCCAGGGGAACAGCCAAAGAGGTCGCTAATTGAATTAGCTCCCTATCACCAAACTTGCCTACATCTCCGCTTAGCAACGGGTAAGCTAACTGTACAAGTATGGTGGGGCGAGATTGTTCCGCAGTGGTTCCAGAATTTTCAAAAAGCTGGAATCATTAAAAGTCTCCGATATGGAAAACTAATTTGATAACGTTGCAAAGCGAATGAAAAAACATAAGAGAACACATATGTTTTAAAATTTTATTTATTTTCATTTACAACTGTATAAAATTATATAAAACTTAAATTTACTATTAGATATACAATGACATGATATAAACATAGTCCAGTGATTATTTTTATTTATATTTATATTTAATGATTTTGTTTAATAAGCAATTGTTTTCCCTTCTTAAAAGGTTTTGCCTTTTTTTTTTCTCTCTGTCTAGTGGAAGATTATTTTTAATGAATCATTTACTTTTAATGACGATTCTTTCAATAATGAATCACTTAATTATCAGAATTATCAATGATAATTAGTAATTTTGATCTCTGCCAAGAGAGCCCTTGAGGACCTCTTCATAACTAATCACATCAATTAATTGCATTTTACTTTATTTTATTTTTTACAATATTAAAAACAATATTTGCGAAGAACGGATTACATTGAATGATATGATATATATATATAATTTCCATTTAAAGTCTACTGAGATACAAGGGCGTTTCTAGTAGTCAAAACATCTTTTTCATGGCTTCCCTTATAAATTATTGGCATTTAACAAAATTTTAATTTTATTGACAGATTTTGAAACCAGGGTTTCAGTTGCTGTTGCATTGAATTACGATATTTCAAATCTCGAAGGAAAATATCATAATCATCAAATGATTATGAAATAATATTTATATTTAATTAGATGATACAATGTTGTTGCTTTTTTGCATACTACATTTTACTTTCACTTATCTATACATGAGAAATTAGAGAAGGGAAGTTATTGTTGTTGGCTGGGGCTTTAGGACGTAAAACCCTGAGGTCATCAACGCCCATAGGGAGGGGAAGTATTGTGAACGTGAAAATTTTCAAAACCGAGTTTTAGGTTTCCTAATTTTAAATAACGAAGTCACGGAAAATGGTCTAATTCTGGGTGTGTGTTTTGCTAGTCACGTCTTCTGGATCTCTCTTCCGCTCTCAACCTCTTAAGGACGACTGCTGTGAATCTCTTCACTCCGTTCCAATGCTGGTCCGAGCGTAGCATATGGCTCAACACATTTTCTCGTAAGGTACATTCTCCACACACATTCTCTCCAATTCGCTACTTTCTAACGCAAAGCGAATGCAAGCGAAAAAGACATGCTCCGCTGTTTCGACAGTCTAACATCCAGGGCATTCTGCGGTGTTGTCCAATTTGAATCGGTACTGGTGGCTCTAAAGCATCCATGTCCTGTCAACAGTTGGGTTACGTAAAAATCCACCTCACCATGCCGGCGACCATACAACAAGCCCACATCGGGTATTAGCCTGCGAGTCCACCTTCCGGACTCTGCAGCATCCCAACGGTGTTGCCACTGGTCGATAGTTATTTTTCGCTCATCTTCTCTGAAAATGTGTAAACGTCGTCCATAGTCCTCACTTCTTTCTTCAACAAAGAGTTCCTCAGGCGACGACATTCTGACTATCCCGCACACCGCCTCATAGAAAACAGTACGAAAAGCACTTACTGTCCATAAGGAAACTCAACGGTAAACAGAAACCATCTGTCTCCTATATGATTTGGTAACCATAGCTTCTTTCCAAATGTGTGTTTGTGTTTGGGAAACTTAGTTAAAATAGGAAAAGTTGTATTTCGTACACTTAAATTACGTATTAGTGGCAGGTATTTACGTGATATGTTACAGTAAGTAACTTTTTTGAAATTTACATATCGAAAATTCCACTTTATTAAATCGATTTTACACTTTTTTACGAGTTTCTCAAAAATGGCTCTTATGATATTTATTAAATTCGGTGTATCAACCTACAATTGAAGACTCTCTAATACCAGCTAGCTCTTATCACCATTGAAATAGTCTGGCAGGAATTAAATTTAGAATTTTCAAAATAGCTGCCTCAAAGTACTTTTAATTTAGTTTATTTCAAATTAATAACCATCTATTATCAATTGTAGTTGATTGTTATAACCAATAATGAAACAATGTGATAATTAGCTAAAGGAGAAAAAAGAGAAATATTTATACCAGGTTAAAAACAAATTTCAAAAGAGTAACAACATGGACTATAATATACGTTATATAGTTATGTTGGAAACCAAATATTTTTAGAAATATTTATTTCTAACATATTCAGTCGTGAAGAACATATAAGATAGTGAAGAATGACGAAAAACATATGAACTAATAAAGTTATTAAAACACGATCTGACGTGTATATGAGCAGTATAGTCGACATGGTCCGAGAACTTGTGCGAAAAAATGAACCCCACACACCGAGTTCAATCAATCTGGTTACATCCATACGAGAAATGCTCCTATTGTCTCCAACAAATTCAGTTCAACTACATATCTGTATTTTTGCGAACATTTCGTAGGGTTGACAGAATACATACTGAAATATCATCAGATATATAAAGTCATTCTTCGGGTAAAAATATGTAATTAGAATAAAACGTCATATTTTCGATGCCTGAATATAGTAAAATACTGAATTGAGCAAAATTAAAACGAACGTATAACTACGAGCAGACACAGGCGATATTCTCAGAGAAGATAATAGTCTAGGCGATCCCAAGGGTTAAACATTAAAGGACAGATAAGGGAAGACGAAGATGATGATGATGATGAGTAGACAATAGCCTGGATTAGGTTTTGTATCATTCATCGGGTGGGGAATCAATAGAGGTGGCTCCCACCAGCGAGGGATAGGCCGTTCCCCCACTCTTCCCTCCCACAATCCCTATCTACATACTGTTTAATATCTTGTATTTATTTATTCAACAATATCTATCACATCTTGTGATACATTTATTTCTTACCTGATTTGTATTAGTTAAATCAAAAGAAATACATTTTTACTCTTTTAATTAAAAAAAAAAAAATCGCAAAAAATTTTTTTAAATAATAAATTAATCTTTATCGTATCTGATTAACTAAACTGTTAAAATGAGGATGAAGTATGCGTCTCATAAGCAGAAAATCTGGCGAAGTATGTGCAATATAAATTTTACATAGCACCCTATTTAGAGTTTAAATTAATTTTCAATCCTTTCTATATTATTCATTGGGAAATACTTGTTTCAAATGAGCTTTTTAGTTGACACACTCCAGGATTTAGAAAATTACTTTTAATATAATTTCTTTCAAAAATTACTTTATAAATTTAAACAGTTTTAAGTTGCAAAAGTGTGGCAGGAATATAAAAATATAACAGTTTACTGGAATTTCCATTCTGGTTATGAGCATTTATTCAATATTAAAAATGCTAAGACTGATTTTATGAAGATAGTAATCATGTTAAAAGAAAGGCTTATTAATAGGTTAAGGAAAATTAAAAAAATTAATATTTAATAACAATAATGACATGAAAACATTAACGAGACAGGCAAAATCGAAAAATTATTTATGTGTTTTTGTCATTCTCCATTGCCTTCCACGACTTTATGTTTTAAATAATATATTTTCTAAAATCTGTACAACCATGTATAAAACGCCTACTAACCATATTTCCGAAAATGTGTCTTCAACCCAAAAAAAATATTTGTTATCCTATCCCCTTAGGTTGATTATCAAATCTTATAATTATAATATTCAAATTCTTTAGAGATTGGATTTTCTTGCAGTAAAAGTCCCAAAATTGTGCTGTAAAAAAACACTGAAAACACATCCAAACTCTGGTGTAATCATCAACTTTATTATTTAAATTATAATATTAATACATGGAAACCTGTCTTGTATGAATCAAACTAAAGTCGCTGAATTTATGCAAACATAATAAAAAACTAAACTACTCTGATTAAAAACATAAAATTTGTCCAAAAGTGAAGAGCTATAATGAATCTAATTGTACTAATGGAATTTATATTCCTACTATAAAGGCTGGAATATAATTTTTATACTTTCAAAACTACCTTAAAAAATGCAATTTTACATACTCTTTATATAAAGGATTATATAAAAATAATTTTCTAAGCAAAATCTTTTTTGAATTTCTTCTAAAATTCCATATTCATGTTTTTCCGGTTAGCTCTTCAATTGTTTATTCATAAAAAAACAAAAAAACAAGTAATAAGTCAAAGTAGAAAAAATTTAAAAAGTTCATATTCAGCAGACCAATAGATTTTTTTTTTTATTTTAATTTAAAATAATATAAATGTATTATAATATAATAATATAAAACATTGAAAATATCAGTAGTCACAACAAAGTTTGATAGAAGAATGAAGTTGTTGAGGCGGAATAGGAAACTATCTAAAAACAATAACACTGAAGTTCTCTATATCAAGCTTATTCTGAACAAACTTCTTCATAGTTTCTCGAAATCACAGGCTGATAGTATTCCAAGAACATTCTTAAGTTTTGTTAACTTGTTTGTTTTAGTTTTTTTTTTTAGGTTGAATTCGATTGTTCGTATGTTAATTATCTGAAATTTGTCAATTTAAAACTATAAATTAAATTTGAGAAAAATTATGAAATAAAACTAAAATGAAAAATATTGACATTTATACACCTAATGTGTATAATATGAGAATGTTAGTTAAAGGATCAAATTTTATACAACGAAAATCAAAATTTTGTCCATAAAGAGTAAAACATGCAATTTCGTGCAGAAAAAAGTTAGCTCATTATTAGTTTTTCTGGGTGTGTAAAGGCGTTGATCCTAGCTTGCTCCCATAATTTTGTACTGATAAGTACAAAGGATTTAAGTCCATATTCTTAATTTTTCAGGAGGTAAAAGTTCAAATAATTCTTCATAAAAGATACAGTCAATACAGTTTTAACCAGGATGTTATCATAATATACAACACAATATACAACTTAAATCCTTTCTACCAATCGATAGAGTTTTTATTCTGAGTCTAACAATGTACTTGACACAACATCGACATTTTTTGGACTTAAATCCTTTATGCTTTATGATCTCTCGATTCTGATTTCTAGGGTACCTGTTACAGGCCAGGTAGGTAGCTGGGGCTTAATCATGACATTGTACACCTTTAGCTTAAGGTGTTTCGGGAGACCGAGAGAAGACTCAGCAGGGCCGAGGTATGTGAAACTGTCTAATTTCGGAAAACATTTGCCATCCACGCAGAACATGTCATTAGGATGGATTTTTAGGCTTCCAATATACTTTGTTTTATCTTCATTTACTTGCAAGCAAATTTCCTCTGATTCTCTTGTGGAGTCTTTCCATTTCATCTTGATCACTTCATAGGACATCAATGTCGTCCGGGTACGCTAAGATTTTATGTTTCATTCCGTTATTTTCGCGTGATGTTCTTCGAATCTTTTTATCTTGAACTTAACTGAACAACAATGGTGTGAGTCCATCTCTCTGTCATAGACCTGTTACTTCAAAGGCTTCAGATACTTTCCCTTGTATCAGGAATATTCACACAGGATCCTTTGTACACGCTTTTGGAAATCTCATCAACTTCCCAGATCAGTCATGACCATTTATAATTACTCATCACATTAGTTCGTTCATAAGACATTTACTGACTACCAAAATTGGAGGCTGAACGTTGAATGTTTGTAGACAACCCGGGCAGTGGAACTGTGCCTACCTAAATACCCAAAAGGGAAATGTGTACTAAAAATCTTTTTCCGTGGTTTCTGTTCCTTGAATTGTTTAAGTATTAAGAGTTAAATGAAATGTTTGAGAGGAACCTCGAGGAGGAACAGTCCTGTTAGGCTGACTCAGAACCACATTTTCGGCCGACTCAGAGTTCTAGAGAAAGCTTGTACCAACTCGTTTATTTAACATTTTTGGATATGAATGTGCCCCGAAAGGAAATTTGGAATGCTCTAGTAAACTAACCTCGAAAGTGCAATAAAGATAGTTAACCTGGAGCTAAAAAGTAGTTTTAGGCTGAATGAACGTAAATCCAAACCAGTTTCATAAGAGACGCCGCATCGGCCCACTTTTTTTTTTTCATTTTCAGGGATGAAATATGGAAGGTCTGCAAATGGAGAACACCGAACGCTTATTAGGGTATTGGAACCTCTTGACAGTTGTAGTGCTAGTCATATATATGTGAATGGAGAGGTGCTAGCAGCAGACGACCTACAGAAACCTCGGATAGCATTAAATGAATAGTGCTCCAGTTTAGAGGTATGAGTATTAATGCTTAGAACAGCAATGTTTGTTGGAAGGAATGGTGAGATAAATTTACATTACGGAGGGTGAAATAGAAGGCTAATAGAATGATATAGCGAATGATCACGACAGATGGAGGAAATGGACAGAGGCTGAACCTCTACGCCTTGTAGCAACGGATGTAAAGAAAGAAGAATAGCCTAAGAATAAAGTACGATTTCCGCAGTAATACTTGTTTAGTGGATTCAATTGTGACTTCAGTGCAATATTTTGGTCATAGAACAGGATTAGCCTGAAACGGGGTTGTTTATTCAGTCGGTCAAAATTTAACAATACTGTATTTGATCAAATATTTCTCTATACAGAGCCACTCCGAAATTTGTAAGTTTGCGCAGTCCATCGTTCAGTGTATTCTATTCATCGAATCCCTTTGAACCCGCTATGCGAGCTCAGCGTGAGTGTTACATTCCCGTCATAGCCTCGATATGCTTAAGGTATATAACTGATTCAATAGATCGTTCATTATCCAACCTAACACACTTGGGGGCTGCCAGGGTATGGACAAACGGGGCACCTACCTCCTCCCTCCTCTCCTTCATATCGTGTTGCGAAATAAATAAAAATTCCTAAGCTAAAACTGACATTTCAAAATCCATGTGCTACTCTTATTATAACACATCCTATTGCCCATTAACTACTACTAAAATAAATATATTCCTTAACAATGAATATCCTTTTCTCAACGAACAGGTTTACTTTTTTAAGGAAATTTTTGTAAAACATCTTCACAAACTCATTTCCACTTCGCCAAAGCCAATTCATCAATTTCTACCAGCTACTGGTCGCGTAATCCCACAAGAATAACATGCAAGAACGCTTTATAATTTCTAAATGTAATTTAAAAAAACAGAGTATCATATCATCACTTAAGCTGTAATCTTTTAGAATTCTGAAATAAATTGTATACCATTTTTAATATAATTAATGCATCATTCTAGAGGCATTTCGAATAAATTGTGGAATGAAATTAGAAAAAAGTCTATACCTACAATCCTATATATGCATTTATAATTTATGTAAGATACCTCTTGAATGAGTTGCTATTCCGAACTTACGATGTATAACAGTTTAAGAGTCGTATATAATTATAATAATTTTAATCGGTTAATATAATACTTTTATTAATTTATTATATATATTATATACCTCTTATTGACTGCGCAGAAAGTTATTAAACACTCTTTACTCCTAATCTACAGGTATATCCAACAATTTCAAAAGTGTCATTCACTAAATTGAATACGTTACGAGTAACGTTAAATATATCACAAATAAAAATTAACAGATATTATAGATGTCGTTCATTTTTCATAATTTACAGTATGTTTTGTTTTACTAAACAGTTCATTGATATGAACCTGGAAAAAAACAGCTATAAGGGATATTATTTAAGATAGGTATATTTCTCCAAATTTCGAGGAGATAATTTTTTACTGATGAGTGTCAAAATTCAATATATCCTTGCTATTTAGAATAAAATTAAATCTGGAGGACCCGTTAAATAAGCCAGCCTCTTCCCTGATGTTTTTCCAATATATGACCCAAATAACTAGGCTTTGGCTAACAGAATTACCATAAAAGTAGGATGAGCGTATCGAAAATAATCTCCATAAAACAATATTTATTTTGTTTATAATAATAATTTTAAAAAATTTAAACTAATCCCCTAAGGTAGGTGATATATTGATTATTATAAATGTTTTACTGCATTTCATGACTCAAAACATAATTAAAGGAATAAGGAATCCATTTTCAATTTAATATAATAATGAGGTGTAGATAGTTGTCCGTAGATTAATGATTAGAGAAGTTTCTTGGAGGGTGCGGTCAGCAAAGAACAACATAAATAAACAAAACCATATTTATTTCTTTTATGCCGATGTTTCGACCTGAATTTCAGGTCTTAATCAGGGCTATAGAACAAAAGAGATAACAACAACATTTAGAGAAACATACAATTGAAAAGGAATAGTATACAAACAGATTTAGAAATATACAAAATATTGAATTAAATCATAAATAATAAAAAATTGATAACTGATAATTGAATAATAAAACTTTTTTTAAATTGATTGATAATCGTGGAATTGGATGGTAGTAGATTGAAAACAGTGACAGATGAAATATAGTATTATGTACGTATGGAGATATATATATAATATAAGATATGCAAGTGGTGTCTAGAAAACTGAAAAAATAAATAAATAAATTGAATCTACAAATTGAATACTATGACAGACAATGAAAAATAGTGAATTACAGTGTGAGTATTAACTTATATACCTATACTAAAATTTGTATGCTATTCCTTTTCAATTGTATGTTTCTCTAAATGTTGTTGTTACCTCTTTTGTTCTATAGCCCTGATGAAGACCTGAAATTCAGGTCGAAACGTCGGCATAAAATAAATAAATATGGTTTTGTTTATTTATGTTGTTCTTTGCTGACCGCACCCCCCAAGAAACTTCTCCAATCATAAAATAATAAACAATAAAATTAAATTTTTAAAATATTATATTATATTTTAAAATATATAAAATAACATTTGCTTAACCTGAATACAATTGACAGTAAACACCATTATGGTCCACATTACAAAATATACTTTCTTAGTTGTAGGCAGACAGAGATTGACTACTATTTACACAGTTATGCCATGCATCGACTTTCAGCTCCCAGGTTTCCATACAGGTGTCAGATTGAATCAATATTGTCTTACGGTCTCCTTCACTGGAATTGTAAGCATAACCTATTCTGAATAGTAAACTAAGCTACAAAGTAGTTACCTTATCTGCTCCATCAAAGTTATACCTCAACAATCCCATTCTTACAACAAAATCAGTTCTACTTAAAATGTAATCAGTTGAGAAACAAAATTACTGAACCTAGATTCATGAACTAAAGGTCCATACAATAAAGGCACAATATTGATTTAATTTTCTCCTTCACTGCAATTAATTTTGCACCGATTCTGATTAAATAAAAATATTTACAATTGATTTAATTTTCTATTTCTATTTTCTAATGTTCGCGTCTTGAGTTACGCCTCTAGAACTCAAGGTTCCTCTCTATTCCCTGCTCTTTCCTCTATCTTTATCAATGACCTACCGTTTGCCATTCAGCATTCCCAGTATCATTTATATGTAGAGGACTTACTAATCTACCTTTTCTTCTATCCTCATGACGCCTCAAATGCCATTATAAAATTACAAGAAGACATTAGTATACCCTCTGGGCAACAAACAATAAACTTACGTTAAATGCCGAAAAGACTAAAGGTATCATAATTGGATCTCCCTCTCTTCTTAAATCTATCCTAGGACCCGCAACCGCATCCTAAAATATGCTCCTACCTCATTCTATACGTAAGTCAAAAATCTTGGTGTTCCTTTTGATCGAACTTTATTCTGGAAACCACATATTGTCCAAACCATCGCTACCTTAAAGCAATTCAATAGAATCCTTTATCTGCAGCCACGTAAAACCCGTCAACTCTTAGTTTCCTCTGTTGTTTCCCTCCACTTTGACTACGGCTGCCTGGTATATAGCGGATTCTCGGCATTTTAGTATGAATGTGATCATTCATCACTATTACCTATTGCCCATAAATATGTGGCAGATTGTAATATCTATCAATAAATAAAAAATATTAAAAAAAAAAAAATACGTTAGAAGGAGAGACCACCAGGTCTATTTCATACCAATAAAAGTAAGAATGGCCGTCATATAAGTTCATCGTTCCAAAAAAGAAACAGTAGCATTACTTTTCTTTAATAGTGGCATATCTGACAAATAATAATGTTTTAATTTTATTTTGAATTAGACTTATTCCATAGAGAGACCCGTTATGGAGTTTTTTATTTACTAGGGTCGTCCTACTGAGTATCCCAAAGCCAGCAAGATCGTTAGAAATTAACTTCAGTATAAGGTATAATTTATGCAAATAGTCAAATAAAAAATTACAAAAAAAACTTTTCTTTTGTCTGATGAGCCACTATTAAAGCAAAGCAACGGTATATCCTTCATATCAAGAACTCAAGACCTTTTATGGATTGTGGGTATAGATTGTAAGGTAATTTAAAACAAGCCCATCGAGGTCAAGATATTATTAACATAGCATTACCACTAGAAATGCGAACTAAAAGAAAAGGTCCTTCAATTTCCAATTTCATGATTATTTAATTTTTTTTTTTTTAATAGCCCATAGTAACTTCCATAATATATTTATTACCAACGCATTTGGCCTTTATTGACCTCTTGCTGTGTAAATAAATCCGTTAATGCTATACTCTATAGGAAAAGAGTAGTGAGATCACCCTACTACTGGAGTTCAGTTCTCCAGACAGCCGGCTGTGGGTGGCGCAGAGACAAGAGAAGAGAAGATACAGTCGAGATAATCGCGAGGTGACGGCCGCATCGCGCTCTGCCACGATTCTCGCTTGATAAGATAACACTCCATTGTCCTCCTTTTTCCTTTTCAATCTCATCTCGACCCTTCCAGAGTTGCCTAGCTTACTCAAATGGGACCTACTTAATACCATTTTCATAATATGATCAAGGATGTTTAATTGTACATTTTGTTGCTAAAATATTGTAAACAAATAACATTTAAACTGTATTTACCTGTGAAAAATTTAACCTTCTTCATCTCCTTACTCTCTGTCAATATAATATTTATTTATCTGACCTTTAATTTATTTTTTATTAGAGGACCCAAAATTTTTTGGGTTACAAAGTTTGCTATGAAAGCATTGCCTCTTTTTATATGTGGTGATCATACAATCAGTGTAGAGAGGGGGTACCTATTATTTTACATATTAATAAGATAAATATAAAACGCGTTTCTACTTATAATGGCCCGTTTTAGAAGTTTGTTTTGTGTATAGAATATAATTATCGTTCAAATGAGTGGCTATAATGTTCCGTTATATTTATAGTTTTGAGATAATTGAAAACTTTTATCTTTTTTATTTTAGAAATAATTTGTTTTTTTAGTCCACAAACATTAGGTTTTTTTTTTTTTTAATCAGGTTAATTGCACACCTGCAAGGTAATGAGTACGTATTTCAACTTCGTAAGCATTTTCGTTTTGAGATACAGTGGTCAGTGATAAGTGATTTCAGAACAGTGATAAGCCAGAATCGTGAGTGTTCGTTGATTTACAAAATATATTAAGACAAATCCTTTTCTTTGAATCGGAAAACTATGAAAAACTAAGCCCAACATCCTTACCCGCAATGCTACAACCTTTACGGATACAGTTCCCTCAATTCGGTGTTGTGTAACCTTCTACATTCTCCAATTAAATAATTCTTTTTAGGTCCAAACATTTACTTAATTTATTTTCAAAAATTTTAAGGCGCTGTTCACCCCTTATTATGAGAGGCCGCGTTTCGCAGCCGTAAAGAAAATAGAAAGTATAATAGTTTAGTAAATACTAACTTTTGAATTTCTTGGCGGATGACGCGAGCTAAGAAATTACGAAATTGAAAAAAACAATCTATTTCCGCTTTTAACCTCGTTTTTATTTCATCATCAATTTTTTTTTCTAGTTACCGTTGAATCTTTTATATAACATAACAAATATCTTTTATAACACTAATAAATAATGCATTAATTATAGCATAACCATGTTACGGTTTCAAAAGCCTTAGGAAATATTTTGAATGGCTTGTGCTTAGATAGATATTTTCACGGAGGTTCTGACCCCCCCCCCCCCAGCACCTTCCTAGACCTTCCTGGAAATTTTTTGAAAAATAAGTAATATTTATTTATTATTCATGTATGTATTACTATTTAATACAAATAAATTATAATTATTCTGCTAGGCACTTGCCTACCTTAGAACACTTGGTTAGCAAAGCCATTTTATTGGGTTCTCAGAGAACATCCAGAAAAACTAAGACCATTTCATATATATTCATCCGATTATTGCAGGCAAAGGGATGTTATAACAATTAAATTACTGAGTGATGTAACTAGCATTTTTGCAAATTTTTAATTATGGTAATATCTGCATTTTTCCAAATCAAATCTTTAAGGTGAAATAGTGGCCCTTATTAGTGTGTGAATTTAGAGATATTATGATATTTATATTTTATTTCCCATCAGAAAATCTACTTGATATAGCCCTTGGCATTATGATATACAGTTCCGATCTTACGATTAAGCGATGCCGGGATGGATATGTAGAGGTATCGACCCACTTTCTATTTCCTTCATTGAGAGAAGCCTCCCTCTAACCTACTAGCCCACTTCCTTCATCTCCATCACAGCGATGTTTCCTATCGTTTGCTATATTTTCATCATAAAAAGATCTGAATAAGATTGAGACAGATTCTCAGTTGTGATTGAACCCACTCTCAATGAAAAACGCCTAATATATATTCTCCGAATATTAGGAGTATATTTTTTATTTATTGTTATATATATTTTTTTCATATTTTTTATTTATTATTAATAGACTTTCCAACAGTACGAATCGCAAAGTGGGGCTAGCGCACAGTTCAGCTAGACATTGGGAGGAAAAACTAAAGTTTAAATTAGAAAGTTTGATTGCAATAGTGACAAACCAATATCGTTTTCCCGTCACGTCTAGCAAGTTACAACACCATTGCAACTTTAATTAAACAATCATCATCTCTTTACTATTCTGATCTATTTTGCTTATATTAATTAACTAGAAATCGGCTAGGAATCGCCACTCCTGCCCTCTGACGTAGCCTTTTTTGTCTTACCTTTGAAAAATTCACTTATACCAGTGGTTCCCAACCGATGATCCGCAGAGCAACACAAATTTAGCGAGAAATAGTTAGTACTAACAAATAAACCCTATTATTAAATAAATAGCTACTAATCATTAATAACAAATTGTTACACTACTTGTAAAACCAAGAAGTAACATTATAACGCCAGAATGGTGGTATTTGCATAGCTATCCTGAATATTTCCTGTTGGCTAAAGATATCCAGGGTTTTAATCAAGATTTACGATACATAATAACACAGTGAGAAAACTAGAGTTAATTCAACATTCTCTAATGAGAGCAGTTAGTAATAGACCGCGATCTGATTCCGTAAGAGGTCTCACCTCGCTAATTGTCAGTGGACAATATTACTTGACGTTTGTCAGCCGTCAATAAAAAGAAATTGAATACGGTTTCTTATACAATTTCTATTTAAGCGAATAATTATATCATTGATATTGTCAGATCTAACAATTTAAAAATGTAATGACTGTTGCAGCAAGAGAAGGGTGGCATGGCGAGGTAGCGATGGGAGGTAGAGAACGTTACCACGCTGGAGCCTATCACGCAAGCCGCAGCTATAACCTCGCTGGCGGTCACCATCATCCTTGCCAACCTCATCATCATTGCAGCATTCATCAACTCCAGAGGTAATTACCTAATTAAGTCATTATAAGTATGAGCTAAGTAATTTTTGTCTTTTCTCTTTGTGGCATTGTAGTTTGAAGTAGATCCTAGGCACAACTAGGAAAATCCTCAAAGCACCCGATCTTCTTGACTCCAAAGTTCAAGGAGGAGAGATCATCCTTCGCTGCGTCGCAAGACACCTAGCTCAGCCATCTTAGAACCTGCCCAGGAGGGTACTAACCTTGGGGGTACAGGGCAATACGAATTTGTAAGGCTTTCCTAGTAGTTCAAGAACCCAAGAAAAGAAAAAAATAAGTTATTTCACCCGATTTTTTTATTACTTAAATGAAAACCATTTTCAGTTAAGAGTCATAATTGGTGACTCTGGTAACCGAAGTTTGGAGGTTTATAAACTGGCGGCTGTCTCGAAGTTACAAAAAATTCATGTTTGATTTCTTTCAAGTAAAAAAAAAAAGTTAATTATGTTACAAAATTTTTACAAAGAAGATATAACTTCTGTTCCTACTCCAGGAATGAACGCAAATAGAAATATGTACGTCCTTTGTATGGGGTAATAGTTTCCACGATAATTGTCAAAAGAAATTCACCAAATTTTGATTTTTGAAAAAACTGTATCCCTGGAACTAATGAACGTAAACAGACCTATTAGGGCTTATATATTAACAAATTAACTCTACTTTAAATTATTTATCAAGTTTTTACTGCTGCAGATAATTTTAAAGATATCGAGCTCGGAATGAAAAATTAATTTTTTGTTACGTTTTGAAACAACCGCTATTTTTTATTTCCCTAAGCAATGGTTGGCAGAGTCATCAATTTTGACTAGTAACTATATATAGTTTTCATTAAAATGATCAAAAACTGGGGTGAGATAACTTGCTTTTATTCTCCAGGCTCTTGGACTATAGGTAAGAGTAGGGGGCTACTGGAAGGCTGGAGAGGTGTGGAATATGTCCAAGAAAACTAGTGTTCCGAGCCTTCTAGAAATATAAATTTGTTTGTAATGAATAAGTCATTTAATCCTGATTACCGTCCCAGAACTGAACTGGTACTGAATCTTACCAGCCTGTAGTCATTTAGAGGCATTGCTGCAACAAGTTGTGGGAAGGCAAAATTTCCCAAAAATGTTGACCGAATTATCAACTTACTGGAGACCTCTGAAGCATGAACCGCAGCAGCACCCCAAAATTTATGGTTCTCCTAAACATTTTTAGAAAAGCACCTCTCTAATAACCTTTAAAAATGACTCTGAATATAATGAATAAACTCTTTGAATAATGTTACTACAATTTTTACAGTTTGAAATAGGTCCTCAATTTTTTTGAGTTTTCAAATTATTGGGGGAATGATACCTCATACCCCATCTCCTCTCTTCCCCCATAATGATACCTCATACCCCATCTCCTCTCTTCCCCCATAATGATACCTCATACCCCATC
>NW_027106407.1:416478-426535 GCF_000696795.3 Halyomorpha halys | reverse complement strand
CCATCTCCTCTCTTCCCCCATAATGATACCTCATACCCCATCTCCTCTCTTCCCCCATAATGATACCTCATACCCCATCTCCTCTCTTCCCCCATTATAGCATCTTTGTATTAATTTGCAATAGGATTCCATATTGCTTGTAAAAAACTAAATTCACTTATTCTAGTAGAACTACCCCAACTACAACTATAGGACCCCTCTTTGTATTAATAATATTTCCTCAACAAACTTCAATAGGTTTCTTGAAAGACTTAAGTTTCATTTAAATGTGGTTGTCCTGTTTAGGAAAATTAAATGTCCTTAGAATTAGGAGCAAATGAGAACATCACCAAAAAACGTTTCTAAAATATACTTTATAAACTGAAAACAACTGTTTTGCTCAAGAAAATAAAGTGTGAAAAATTACTGAAAGTAAAAAAGATTTTGTCCATAAATGTTCTCTGTTGATGCCACGATATCAACATCAATTATGGTCACCTATGATTAATAAAGGCTCGAAATAGTGCAATAATTGAATAAATTTACATATCATTATAATAATTCAATGTTATAGAAATTTCCCTTAATCGATATAAATCTACTCTTTGATGTTTATCTCTGAAAATTTGGAAAAATAAGTGTGCTTCAATCTTATTCTTTCTCATGCTCTGTAGATTAATTCAACATAGAGCACTCCTCTGAGCCAAAATATACCTGCTTTCAAATATTCAAATTGTTAATTTGTTAAAATTGTATGTAGGTATTTTTTTTGCTTGGCTACTTATGAATAAATAAATTAATTCCCATTTTACAATATGAGCTAATGATAATGCTTAAAATTTGAGAAAACTTTCCATTTCTTTCACACAGGCATTTTTGTAAAAAACCAGTTTCAAAAATTTATAATAATTAAGCTAAATGCCAGAATAATAAATGATTACTTATACATTTTTTTTTTAATAATGACAGTTAAGTTAGGAAATGCTAGTAATTATTATTCTCTATTTGAGTAATGAATAATATTTATTTTTTGTTGAAAAGTGTAATTTTCCATAAATAAGTTGTTAACAAATATAAATTCACTTGTTTAAAAATTATGCTACAATTCTGTTGAGTGAGATGATTCTTTATAGACTAACTTTTAAAAAAAAAAATAAGTATTGAGACCTTATAAGAAAAAATTCTAGAAGGAGAACTAATTGAAATATTGGTCTTTTAGAATCATTTAAAAAAGAAAAATATTCTGAAATTATCAAATAGTTTGTAAGTCTGTAAGTTATAGGCTAATGACTCTTATTTTGCAGTAAATGCCATATGAAGTGATCAACTTAAATGAGTATAGCCAGAAGCATTCAACAATAATACCATCTTTAGTTTACAACTAGAGGCCTTTTTAAAATAACTAAATATAATTTGGATCAGGCTGATATTATTAAAGTGTAAATATACTGACAGCAGGTGCCGGTGAGGTGATAAACTGTTACCTGCTGTCGCTGGCGGTGGCCGATCTGCTATGTGGGCTGCTGGTTGTACCTCTCTCTGTCTACCCAGCTCTCGTCCAACGCTGGGTCTATGGAGACTTGGTATGTCGTCTGGTCGGCTACCTCGAAGTTACACTATGGGCTGTTTCTGTTTACACCTTCATGTGGATATCAGTCGACAGATATCTGGCTGTCAGAAAGCCCTTAAGGTAAGTCATACTTACTTCCATCTTACTGATGATATTATATTTCATTTTTCAGAGGGAAATTATCCATTTCTAGACAGAACAGAAAATATGGTACCATTGTCAAAAAGTTTTAAAAAACATTTTTTTTTTTTTTTAACTGCTTAAATTACTAGGTAAAAGACATACAGTCACATTTAAAACCTTAAATAAAAATACCATCTTTAGTTTTATAACTAAAATATTTACTTTACTTAAGATTAGTTTTATTTTATTTCCAACAAAGACCTAAAAACTCAATCCAAAGTTCATGTATTTGATTATACGTATTAAAAAATATGTATAAATCTAGTATGCATACTGAATCTACAAATAGCTGTTTTAGTAATAAGCCAGTAGAATAAAATGTACTAACAAGGATTTAGCAATTGATATGATATGTGAAAAACATATAAATATTCTTGGTTATAGATTAATATAACTATATTAAATATTTAATATTATAATAAAAGGTGTACTAAAACGGTGAGTGCTATTTAAAAGATAAATACATAAAAAAGTCTACAAGAAAACAAAAATAATCTATTTGATAACAATCTAGGCATGATTGAAATCATTTACTAAAAACAATGTTGCCTAAATGGCATAAAAAAAGATTGAGAATTCTTTATTCTTCAAATTACTAAGATACACAAGGGTTCTGGGAAGGAAAGGTCCATTTGGCATTGTAGCTACCACGGAACCCTATATTATGATTTTTTATTTTTTTTACTGGCCAATAGTGTGCTTTCTGGGCCTGAACATGGAATAAAGGGTTTCATCGCTACTTTAATTCCAAAAATCGTACTGAGTTGTATCACTCCCATTCTACTCCAGTTCCCAAATTTCTCTTAGCAATTTGAAAAAAAAATCATGCTCATTCTGTTTGGTACACCATTTAGACAATATTGTTCTTACTAAATGATTTTCTGTCATGTTCACATTGTTAATGATTTTTTTTTTATTGATACCCTGTATATTAAATATTAAACATAAATTATTATTAATCATTCATGATTAATGTTTAACTTCTGTACTAATTAAAAAATGATTTCTATTAGATAAGAGCTAACATCGTAATAATGTCTTTATGCGTAGGTATGACACAGTGCAGACTAAGATCCGATGCCAGTGCTGGATGGCATTGACTTGGGTCTCTGCAGCAATGATGTGCTGTCCACCGCTGCTCGGCTTCAATCAGCCCAGGTTTGATGGAGATGCTCTCATCTGCTTGCTCGACTGGAAGGACATGGCTGCCTATTCAGCCACCCTTGCTGTCCTGGTGTTAGGCCCTTCTGTCATCACTATCGTCTATACATACAGTTATATCTTCACTATGATGAGGCGGGTTAGGAGTGGTGCTCCCATCCATGATAAAGAATACGCTACTGCTCTCTCTGAGAACTTAGCTAATCCTACTCATATTATGTCTTTTGTACTTGTGGTAGTCTTCTGCCTGTCCTGGACACCTTTCATCCTGGTCCGTATCTACGAGGGTACAACAGGCAACCGTCTTAATCTTTTCTCCCATATACATTTCTTTGTTTTCTGGCTCGGAGTTCTGAACTCTGTGTGGAAAGCTGTCATCCTTATTCTTATGAGCCCACAATTTCGCCTTATGCTTCGCATCCTTGGTTTTACTCTTTGCTGCCGTCATCGTGCAAGGCTGCAAATGGAACTAATAGGCATGGAAGATGAATGAATTTTTAATTCTAAAGAATCCACATACTTTTTCAACGACACGTGACATTGAATTTTTATTATAAGTTTTTAATTATTTAATGACTAAATTAAGTATTACATATAATTTAAAAGGAATATTTTTATTATTACTGGCAAGTGACAATTTATTTCAATTTTAAATGCAATTTTCAAAATCATCGATTTAGCTTTGAAGGCCTAAAATACTTGTATCTCTGTTAATAATTATACATAAATGATAATACAATTAGTTGCCTTATAAAATTAGTTTAGGTCAATTTAATTTTTTCAATTTTCATAAAAGGACAATCTGAAGAAGCTACATTTTATTGAAGTTGACTAATAGAAAATAAAAATTCAGCTTCCTGAAGTTTTGGCTTTAGTTTATGTAAAGAGGCAAGTTTGGTCAGCAGTAAGAAGAAAATCATGTTAATTCCTTTGTGTTTTAAATCTAATATCTTATCTCATTGAAAGCTATGCATTGCTTGTTAAACCATTTAAATTCTTCAATAGATTAAATTTAACAAGTGACTTGTAACAATCATTGTAACATTCTGAATAACTCTAATACACATTGAAAAATAGATAAGAAGATAAAATAAGTACATATATATCTTTTTATAATATCCTTAATCCTCTAAAAATCTTTTTCTAGTCAAGCCAAAGCTTCAATTCAAAATTATCCTGTACCTATGATCTTATTAGTAACTTTAAATATAATATTTTGATTGAAATTTAAACTATACCAAAATGATGATAACTACAAAATACCTCTTGGAAGATGAATGTCTTTTCTTTCTTTATAAGCCTTTTATTATCCCCTTCTCTTTAGTTCTTAAGTAATTCAAAATAATACATATATTCTGAAAAGTAATTTCTATTCTTACATAACAATAAAATAATTCAGGAATATTTTTTCTTTATAAAATCAGGCTGCTTATTTTATTTTTTCTATCTTAATCTACTATAAGATATTTTTGAACACACTTTTTAATCTTATAAATGTGTATTGTATGTTAACATGTATTGAAGTCTGAATTTGTACAATAAATATTCTAATTAAAGCTGACAGTTTAAACAATAGTATGCTAACATCTTAATGTTTTGAGCCTAAAATTCACTGCTACCAACCTATTTAGCATCTTCATGAAAAAATGTGAATTATGAAACATGGGTAATTTAGTCTTTTTTTTTCTTTTAATGTTTCAATTTTTTATATATATTGGATTAAAATTCATATCTAGATTTGTAAATCATTTTTAAAAATCTCAACTAATCTTTTCAAAAAATATTCTCTTTCAAAATATCCTTTTTACATCAATTTTGCTAATTGTTAACTCTATGGTGCAGGATAAAATGTATTTTCTGTTAATTTATATCAGGCTTTTTGAAAAAAAAATATTTTTCTCATTCAAAAATAACTTATTATAATAGTTTGAGTAATTGTCGAAAGTATAATCATTTCATGACAGTATTCACCTTATTCCTGAATAAATATTGATAAAACAAAAGAGAAAAAACAAACTAATAAACATTTTAGTCAAATCATTTATATTTCAAGTGGGATTCCTTAAAAATAAGTTAATTAAAATCGTTTGTTACAAAAATTGTGAAAAACAGCAAACAATATACAGAATACACATAAATATTTGAATAGATTTCAAGCTTACACCAAATCAAATTTTGATGTTCTAGAAATCAATGCTGTTGTATTAAGAACACGTTGATCAAATAAGCTCTGGAATTAGACAAATTGTTTTTCAATTTTTTTTATCAATTCAATTTAATCACAGGTTAACTTGTCTAGCTTATGATGAATAACATCCAACGATTCATTTGAAATAAAAATGAACTTTGTGGAGCCTTTTATTTATTATTTATTTTGTTCTGGATTATATCAATACTTCAAATATTATCCAATTTTAATTATTTTTCTGATTAATAATCATATTTTTTAAATATTTTTTTTATATTTATGTTACTCATAAATTATATTTAATGTTGAATACATTTCTGGATTCTACTAGTAACAACAGAAAAGTAATATACAAATTATCCTTATGCAGTCTTTCAAACTTTAATTACTAATGCTGTCAAAGATCTTTTAGTCAGTATAAACCATTTTTCAGAGCAGAATTTATTCATTTAAAATAATTATAAAGTAATAGATAGAAGTATGACCTAGTAGTCATTTCTTCGACTATTATTCTCAAACCTTTCTATTCTGCTAATGAAATCTCATGGCCCTTAATTGTTATGAGAAATTTCAGCAATATCCAGAATATGACATAAAACACCAGTATTCTTAAAAATTATGTTTATATGTGTGTTAGCATATGTATTTTTATATAAACACACATATAATCATTAAAATATATAAAAAATCATAGATCTGTATGTACAAACTGTTTTAATATTCATTGATTAAATATTATTACTATCAATATACTTATTAAACTGCAAATTACGCCTTATCTAGATATGTGGTGTGGTTTAAGCTCAATGTATGTTATATCCCCATTTTGCCTATTCCTCTTAGATTCCTATCCATTTTGTCCTTGCTCCTAGGAAAATAGTTTCCCTGACATTGCGACAATCAACCAATGAGAAAAATTCAGTTTAATATATATATACTTAATATTTTATTCAATTTAATTTGGTATATATTATTGTGTATAGTGAATTTACCAGGATAATGTACCTACTTCATTAATTCAGCTAATGTTTAAAAAATGATAATAATTTAAAAAGTGGTTTTAGCATTAACTCTCCTAAACTTAGTAAATTAATGAAAAACAAGCTAATGTGGTAACATAAGTTTGAAATAAATAAATAAAATTGCTTATTTTTAATGAGATGTCGCTGATGTTGCTATTATAGAAATAATTGTATTTAAGTATAAACTAGAATATTAATGTCAATATGTCCATTTTTGTTATGAAAAAATACATTATGGGTATGTAAGAGTATGCATGAGTGTACATATATTTACAAAACATATTCTAAATTGTTATTATTATATTTTACTTCTTAATTAAATATAAATAGTTGTTTGCATCTATTTTCAAAAATTCAATCAACAATAGTCAATAAGAACAACAATAATATGGAAACATAAGTATTTTCCATAATTAAATATGAAAATAATGAGAAAAAGTTTTCATATTACAGAAATAGTGCCTATTAGCAACTGATGCCTGAATTTACTCTATGCTACAGGACTAACACTTGAGACTAACTTATCATTCTTTATTTATATGAAAACTAATAATTTTAATTATTTTAATCTGAAATGATGAGCAGGGTATAAACTAAAGTATACAAAGTTAAAAAAATAAATATGTTTATTTATAAAAACAGATTAAACATTTTTTATTTTAAAAAGAGCATTTTTTTTTACTTGCTTAAATCCCAAAGAGTAATACAAGGAGTTTCCATTAATGATCAAATTCATCTTTTTCCATAGATTTTTGATACTTAGTTCTTTCTCAAAAATATTTCTAGTCCCTTGTATTAAAGATCAGGCAATTGTGGCAGCAATTTCATAACCTGATTTGTTTCTTGTCCTTTTTTACAGTTACAAAGTTTTGGTTAATTTTTTGTAAAACAAAATTAGACCTACTTATATAATTGCTGATTGCTCTATGTTACATAGTAAAGTTCATAAAACTAATCTTCCCTTTCCAAAAAATGACAAATATTCTCGAACCTAAAAAATCATTTACCATTAACAGTGCTAGACACTCAACTGGCCATTCCCTCTAGTTGGCCAGAGATTTAAATTGGTAAAATATTTTTTGTTTTTTGTTGCTATAAAATATATTGAGCTTGTCTTACAATAATTAAGGTATGAGAGGCATTTCAGTCCAAGTATTGTTTCCACCAAAATTTTATGTTAACTTATCCTTCATAATTTGGCATTCCTGAATAATCTTTACAAGACGCATTAATAATTTGAATTTTTGAAAGAAACTTAAATCTACAAGATGCAATGAACTATTAAGATGATGTACTGAATGATTTAAATTGTGGTGATAAAAAGATTCAACATGTATACATTCACTTTTTGTACATAAATGTAATAGAAGATTTTGTAAAAGATGTAAAATAACCAGCATGTTAATGCATGTTAATTTTTTTTCTTCATTTATTTATGTGATAGAAAGATAAAGAGAGTAAAAATTCAATAAAAAAGGAAAGCATGTCTGTCTGTTATTTGTATATACAAAATTTATCCTTAAAATAAAAATAATAAAAAATGTGCCTTCCCTTCTTCACTTTCCAAAGTTATAAATAATGAAGCACTTATTATGATATTATGATGGATAGTTAAATATTATAGTTTGAATAATCAATCAAAATTCAAAAATTACAGGAGATTTCAATTATCATATTTTGAAATTAGCAACTAAACAATTGATGTGAAAAGATGAAAATGAAAATAAATTAGAAAACCTTCATCATTTTTTAGACAGCCTCTTATGAAAGAATGATTTTCAGAATTATAATTTATCATTCAAAAATAAAATACTCAAATTTAAGTAGGAAAAAATAACATTACAGTCGGCCCTCAACTATAATGCTCTATTTACTATAGATTTGGATTTGACTCAAGTCTAGCACTGCTCACCCAATCTCTAGTCAGTCTTAGAACAAGATCTTAATATTATATATTTTTTTGTTTCCCTGCAATATAGAACAAAAAAGTTGAAGAAAATAGAAATATTGGTGACATACTTGTAATTTTATACTTTTTTTTTACCAAGTCTTTATTCCATACCCTTTAACCTCACTTTACGCAATTGATGAGGAATAAAATAGCATAGAAGGAAAAGTATAAATCATCCATTAAGCAAGTAAAATTTCTGCAATTCACTTCCAATCAAAAGGGCTTTAAGCAACTTAAAATAACTAATACTTTTGAGAAATAACATGAATTATTGAAAAAAAAAAATTATATGACATTAATATTATGTGTTACATTCGTTATTAAATAGATGCGACTATAACAGATGTTTATTCAGTTGTTGTAATGATTTATATTTATTTGCTTCCACTGCAGCACGGGTATTCATATAAGGTGGGTGGTATCATTTCCTCTTGACCCGCAGTATAGCGAGGGTCTGCTGTATGTGTTATAAATTCAAGTAATCTTGTGAGCATTGAAAAGAAGAAGAATAAAAATTCTACTTACATGTTTTAAATACAACTTTTTAAAAAACATTAAGCCTAGTAATTCATTGAAACAATTGGCAGTAGCTGTATCTTCATTAATTTTTTAACTAATCACTGTATTGTAGGTCCAAACAAAAAACTTATATTTTTTTTTTGTTTTCTCATTTTATCTTGTTATGTTATTTTTAATATCATAATAAATTTGTTATAATAACTATTTTCTGTTTAATTCATTCATTTTAAACTGATTAATAATGACTTAAAAAATAAACTATAACTTCAAATCTTATATTCAAAATTAGTAGAAATCTTTTTCATATCTTCAGATATATAATGAAATAACAATCTAACTTCAAAGGAGAAACTTGCAATTTTGAGCTAAATTTCACATAAACCAATTTTCAAGCTTGTAATTTTCAACTTTCTTCTGCTACTAAAATTATAATTATTATATAAACTGCTCTAATGAAAATCAAAACTGCAATGCAATGCTATGAAACAATTATAGATATATAGATAGATCTGTATCTACAATTATTTCATTACTGAAATCATAAATATAAATCCTTTTGTATTACCTCAATAAATACATTAAATATTTAATCTGTAGCAACCAAATTTGATCAACTAATTCCAATAATGAGACAAAAAACATAATTATTTGAAAAATAAATTGTATATTTTTTTGAATGTTTTAACCTTGAGTGTACTATTTATTGTAAACAAACATAACTGAAAAACAATGACATTGACCTGTAGGAATTCACTTTTTTTTTTTTTTTTTTTAGTGCCCCAAAAATTTCTCAAGACTTAATTTTTTTTAAAATAAACAACAGAAATATTGATGTTGATATATAAAGTTTAAAATAAATAAGGGAACCTTTTTCATTATTTTCAGCATACATAGTTGAAAGTGAATGAAAGTTGTATCTATCAGAATAGAAATAAAATAATTTAAATATATTTATTCTGGAAATCAAGTACATTTTGAACATATTATTAAGATTTTGTTGCCAATTGTTTACTATCAGAAAGAAAACATTGGAATGCACTTTTTAAAATATTTTTCTGATACTACAATTAATGACAACAGCTTTTATTTTGCTTTATTAAAATATTATGTGGCTGTGGGTCAAAAACTTAATTAAAATATTAAGATGTTTTCTTTTCATAATCTAATATAACAAATATGCCTTTTTATCATTCATAATGCTACCTCATTAATAAAATACATCAGTTGTTTTATTTTCTGAATCAACAGATATGTTTTACCTTGACAACATGTGAGTGATTAAACATTGATTAGGTAATTTAGCTTATAGTGAAAATGCAAGCATTATTGGTCATTGGCCTTGAGGAATAAATATTAACTGTAGACGTTTTGAGTAGAAATTAGGCTGTTGCATGTTGCCTTTAAAAGTAAATTGCCATTAAACGCATGTGATAAATAAGTCTGCCACTTACATTACAAAGGTGTTAATATAGACTCAATTGCAA
>NW_027106407.1:411728-416221 GCF_000696795.3 Halyomorpha halys | reverse complement strand
ATATATATAGATCCATTTTTTAATTCAAATAAAAAGATCAAATATCTATTCTTATAATACAAATTTGTGCTAGCAAACATACTGCAAAATTTCTTTTCCTACAAAACATAAACATAAAAACAACCAATTTGACTGCAACCATAATAAAGAATTTAATTTTAAATCTTTAAAAGTAATGTGGTAACTTGTGAAATATTATCTATACTGCCAAGGTATAGCTGTATGTACCTACCATGGAATATACTTCCAACTATATACAAAATATGTATAATATTCATTATTTAATGATTACATGTTTTTTTTTATCATCTTTGAAATCCAAAATCTTGGAATTTGTTTTTAAAATGTTTAGTATTATTTAATGAACAGCTTGATTAATTTCAGAGAGCATATTTAGGTAATTTGAACCATCATAAAGCCTGTTCTAGTTAAAAACAGGTAAAGTTTGCAAGTATTACATTCATTGACTTTTTTGATAATATTGTTACCTTT
The DNA here is from genome assembly GCF_000696795.3 of Halyomorpha halys. Taxonomy (NCBI): domain Eukaryota; kingdom Metazoa; phylum Arthropoda; class Insecta; order Hemiptera; family Pentatomidae; genus Halyomorpha; species Halyomorpha halys. The sequence goes on along the minus strand of NW_027106407.1, from coordinate 415,729 downwards.
TAAGAATTAATATTTTTATTAATTATAAAATTAATAAGATATATCAGGAAGTTAATTTATTTACTTTAATTACTTCCTAAATTTAATATCAATAGTTAACACAGTCATGGAAGGAAGAAGTAATAAATGGATGACAGAACTAGTTGATGAAATAAAGCAAAAGAACAATACAGAAAATTATCCCCCCAAAAAAGTCAAAAATGTAATCAAAAACAAAAAGAGTGGAGGAAGATATCTTGCCTTCAAGTAAGATTGCTTGAGAAAATTTTAGGAATGAATGAGATGATACCTTCAAGCAAAATTCAAATACTCGTCCAAAATCACTGAGGATAAAACACACAATCGTACTTTCAATAATTCAATGGAATGAGCAATAATATTTCATTAGTTGTTATTAATGCAAACAAATATCAAATGGCTTGAACATAGATCACTGTTGTAATGCTCTTGTTACAAAACTTATGGTTTATGAATTGGGTGATGGTCCCAATTGGGAACCTAAGTATTAGAGAAAACATCAAAATTATTCCAGGCAGGGAATGGAGAAGACTCAATTACAGAGATTTAGATAAATATCAACAATATTCAGAAATATTGTGGATTTTTTTTTAACTAATTATTAGGGCTTAGTCAAAAAAGTGGAAGTAAAGTCCAGAAAGGCTTATTTAATAATGTATGAATTAATTGAAAACCTAAGTGTACGTTAAAAACAAATAATCAGAGAAAAATTTAATTTCATGATATTTTATTTCTATTTTGAACAGAAAACTTAATTTTTTAATGTATACAACCTGCTAAAATTTAAATTAAAGAAAATTTAAACCAAGTTCTGTGTATTTAAAAATTCTTTCAAGCGAAAGTCTGCATTGTTCCTAAAATGTCACATACCTTCATCCACTGCTCTCTTCAATTAATGCATTGTACTTTTAATAATTTTTTATCAGAATAATTATTGCTAGCACAAATTTAATTTAAATTATTGGTTCAGTAAATATCTTCCTGTAAAATTAAATAAGTTCCACCTGTTGCATTTCTTATGCTATAACACCTTTTCTTCATTTAATTTTCTAATAACTAAAAGAAGTTACTTCAAAAATTCAGGGAAGGCATTCTTAGAACTCCATTTATGTGAAGAAAATGGGTATTTTTAACGATAAAATAGGCTGAATCATCAATAGATATAATAAATTATAGTTATAATAAACATTTTGATAATAAATTTATTTCTTTATTGTCTAATGCTTGACTCCATTTTATAATGTTAAATCAATTTTATTCTAAAATAACATTTTCAGTAAAACTATTAATTAAATTAAATAGAAAATTATAAATTAAAAATTTAATAAATTAGCCTGTTTGATCAGTTATTCTACTTTAGCAAGATATTTGATCAAATTTTCGAATTTACTACTTTTAAATTGAAAATATTTACAAATAGCTTTTGTCGTAATTATATTCGAGTGTTAATACTTTCAGATATAAATAACACAGATGTTTCTACATTGTAGTTTTGTCATTATCGGTGTTTAGGAAGTGTTTCCAACAAGGCCTACAATTTTGAAAGACTTATGCTAATTCTACACTAGTGGATAACTGTTTGTTAAACAATTTGTCAAGTGTTTGTGAAGCATAAAATGTAAAAGTACAATTTCATATTTGGAAAATGGGAATCTATTCGACAAATCACTTTTGATGTGTGAAAGAAAACTGCTCAGGAATGCCCTACATAAGCACCAATGTAAACATCGGCCAATACTTTCTCCAGTACATAAACATTCATAAATACTCTGATTCAAACATATGGCAAATGATATTAAACAAACAATTTGCCACGAGTGTGGAGCGTGAGTAATAATGTAGGCCTCTGATCTTTACTTAACTTTTTTTTTATCTTGATCAGCCATAAAATTGGCATAAAAGTAAAAAGTATGCTAGAAAAAATTAATTTTTAAATTGTTATTAAAGCTTGTGAGCATATTGTTGAATGTTTAGATTTTAGAGTGTCTTGTTCCTTATATAGAAATTACTCTGCCATATTTTTTTGTCAAATAAGGCTGCAATGTTTGAGTCAAGGCAAAATTCTAAATTAAAAAAAAAATTATAGAATAATGTTGATAATTTTTTGTTTTACTCCAACGCCTGGACTCAAAAAGAAATAGTTGTAGTTATAAGCTTTTAAATGTTTGTACTAATAGGCAAATTGCATTAAACAAATTAATAAAAAAAAAAATATGACCTTATAACATTGATGCTCAGATTTCATTTCTATTGAATAAAAGTGTTAAGGTTTTTCTGGAGTAATTTCTAATTTTTGAAAATGTATAAACAATATAGTTTGATAGTTTTATAATAGTTTTTTAAACTTAAAATTGTATTATAAAGATCAAAGTAAAATTTTATTGATGATACTGTTTTTAAAGATGTACAATAGAATAGAATTATAAAATTTAAATAGCATAAACACTTTAGGTTTAATATTTTTATTTCCTTACTCCTTTACTATTCACATGATGAAGCAGACAACATCAAAAAGCCTACAAATTTACTAATGTTATTGAAATATAATTTTTCTATGATTCTCAGAACAAACATACCTATATAACCTAGTTGAATAAATAAAATGTCTATACATTAACAAAAAAGAAACTAAAAATGGTACCAAATAGGCTCATAAAGACAAGTTATATATTCTTATTTATTGGCTTATCTCATAGTTTCAAATACCCTTGACTATAAATACTTCAAATGAGTTGGTGAGAGAAACTAAAAGATACAAGTGACAATTTTGTGAATAAGATTTATTTCCACCTATCTCAGACTAAATTAAATTTACACTTAGTATAGACAAGATAATTACTTGATAATATTGGCAATACTGAAGCATAATCCCAACAGCACTTTATTCTAGTCTGTTATTTTTGAAACCTTTCTATCTATGTAATAACCAACAATTTTACTCCTGCCCATTTCAAATGCAGCTGAGTTAAAATATCAATTATAGCGAAGAGGTACATGCAAGTCACACATTTCTATGAAGAAAAACAAGTTATATTCTCAAGTCCATTCATTTTCCTTCAGGCCAATTCAGTAAATGAATATCTTATATTAGAAAAACTGGAAAAAAGAAAAAAAATGAGTTTTCGTAAAGTAAGTCTCTTAACCAAAATTTTAATTATGATTTTAAATTTTTAAATATGATCCAAATATATAAGCTTCTCAACATTTTAAAAATAAATTACCTTTTTATCAACATCATAATTTCTACTATTAACTACTTTTTTATACATGTTTATTTATGAATTTATTATTTAATAGGATGAAATTTATACATTAATAAATTTTAGAATGTAGATATTAGCTGAGGTCCCCCATCCCCAGGAATTTAAAAATGTTTTTAGAAATGTGAATGGTAATCATAAAATTACTTTCATTCTGTTAACTAATATTTCAGTAAATGAGAGAAACACAAAACCAAGATGGTTCCACAATCTAAGCTAGAATTACGACACTCCAAGAAATAAAAATTTAAAGAACGTAACAAGAAACTCTGGAAGCTTTGTAAATTCATAATGGGAAAGGAAAAAAAGTCTGTAATGTTCGATTCCCTTATTTATTTTTTAATAACATATAATATAAATATCAACGCTTTAGTTTTATAGTACAAATTATATTTTACCTAATTGCACAAGTTTTCAAAGTCTTACATTCCTTAAGCACGGATAAAGAGGAGGTCTAAATGGCCTTAAGGTTAATCTGATAAACAATAATTTAATATTTAAAAAATGAGTTAATTATAGGTAATTATTTTCTAAATATATTACAATAGACAAAATATTATGTACCAATATCATGACCCAAAACACATCACAATAGTTGTAAAATGTATCACCCAAGACTGTCATAAAAAATTTCAAAGCTTCAAATAGAGAATGAAACTCAACAATAAAAAAATTAAGAAATAAAATAAAATGTGGAAATTAAAATATATTTATTTCTAGAAC
>NW_027106407.1:409022-411615 GCF_000696795.3 Halyomorpha halys | reverse complement strand
TTTAAATAATATACATTTTATATATATAAGGCTTTTAAAAAAATAAAAATAATCCACAGATAATAATAAATCAATTAAAAATATTTCAACATTAGCATAATTTTGACGTTAGTCATTAAATAATTACTAGCATTAATGGTAAATCATAATCAAAACATCAACATCAGTATATAACAGCTATTTTTCTAATCTTACATGAGTATAGATAAAACTTCAACAATATGTATATAAATAATATTAATATATACTTCTACATTCAACTGTATAAACATTCAATAATGAAATATAAATTATTATAATGTAATAAAATCTTAGATAATACTGGAAGGACACTTCCAAAAAAATCAATGTAAAAAATTTGATTCATTAATGTAACATGACACATCTATAGTATATCTCCTTTTAATGAAACAAAAACAATAAAATGGTATACTGTTGTAGAACTACAAAAAATAGCAATACCATCTTTCCTATAACTATTTAAAATAAATACAAATTTATCCAAGACACAGCACTCCTTTCATGTAATAATACATTATGGTATGTACAGGTATAAATGTATGTAAAAGAATAAATGAAATTAACTATCTTAAAACCCAAAACAGAAGAATTTCAGATTAGATCATGAGAGAGCTGTAGAAGTGGCAGCAATGGTCGCTGATAGGAGCCCAGCACTGTCGGACTTGCCTTCCAGGCTCAACCTCTTAGAGTCAGACTTTATCAACAGGCAAACTTGGTTTCCACCACTTCCTACAGTTCTAGCCCACAGTGTGGCAGCCCTGTCATCAACAGTCTCTATGATGCCTAGTCCTGTTTCTCGGCACACCTGTTTTAACCTCTGAAAAAATATATATATGCTATACAATTACAGCAACAGTCTCTAAAGTGATTGAAAGTGAATGCCATTTTATTAAAATATTACTAACAAAAAAAAAATTAAAATAGTTAATATCCAGTGTATTCCAGTATTTACTTGGTACTTTTTTTCCTACATATCCAACCATTTCAAGGATAGTTGTGAAAACATTTTTTATTTTGTTAGCCTGACAAAGATTCCACAACATTAAAACAAACAAACCAAAACATCACCCCAGACCAGGAATAACAAGAATAAATAAGACTTACTCCACTTCCTTTTGCATTATTATGTAACACAATAGCCCCTTTGCCCCTTCAGAGATTACATTTGGTCTCAGATATATATATATATAATGTTGATTAATAAAGTAGTTAGTAATTAATATACCTCAAATTCAATCCTAATTTTTCCCCAAAAACATTTACAACAAAATTAACAAATAATAAAGGGATCTCAGTTGTGATAAAAGAATCACTCTTGAAATAGTACTATGCTAAAGTAACACAAGATGACATATTACACTGTGCATTTTGGAATCAAAATGATGAACTGGTCATTTTTTATACTCTTATCGAAACAAAATTAAATTAAGCCATTGTAGGCTGATGTGTGTTAATTGTAACAACTTCATAGTAATTACAGGGTAACACAAGTGACAATGAATAGAAATATTTATAATTTTTTGTGGATGATAAAAGTCGTTAAGTATCCCATGTGCTTCGATCAGAACTGAAACAATACTGGAAAAAATAAACCACAAGTTCCTCCTACAATATCAGAACTGGGTAAAGATTTTATTTAAACATGCAATTCTTCATTTTCGATGAAATTCACACATAACATATGTAATAAATCATATATATATATTTGCACATACAACATACTCAGTAAATATTAAAATAAAAGATAACCTGCTGGAATGAATAAGGTGGTGCTATAGGAGAAAATGTTAAAGTAGCAGAATGCTGCAACTGTGTTGTGACTATTTCTGAAGGTGGTGAATCACTGGTTAGAAAAATGGGGAGAGGAATAGTAAGCCAAACATCCAGTTTGTTCTCTACTTGTTCACCATTTGTATTCTGTAAAAAAAAAAAAAATTAAAAATACATCAATCAAGAATTAGTCATTAACTTAAAAGTACAATACAATTATAGAAATATTAATACACTATAAATAAATTCTGCAACAAACAAAAATTTGTTTTTCTGTTTTCTTTTCATTGGAAACAATTTGCGAATGATATTACAATGATTCCTTTATCTCAACTACAATGGTTTATACAAACTACTCTTTTCTGATGTCTCAGTTTTATATTAACTTACATTATTTCAATATTACTGTCGATAATGATTTTTTTTTTTTTTTGCCATAATGCTATTATTGGAAATGGGCATGGTATATAGAGTGTAGGAAAGTTATCTATCAGGGACCACGAGTATGAACACCGCTATCACTTCCCGCCAAGATGAGCTTCAGTTGGTTCCACCTTGGAGCACTACTTATGTATTCCCTAGCTATTTATTGTTTTTATTTATTCAATAAAATCTAAATAAGTTTATAATCTTAGATATAAACATGTAAACAGTATTTTAATTGTAAATATATTGATCTAATAAAGTTTACAAAAAAAGAATATACTGTAATATGCTCTTTTTGAGTAAATAATATATTTTGATGTATAAAGGGTTATTAATATGTTTTATTTTATGTATCATTATAATATTCATTTGTTTT
>NW_027106407.1:404250-408794 GCF_000696795.3 Halyomorpha halys | reverse complement strand
GTTGAATCAAGGCCATGTTGAGCAGATTCAAATATCATAAAAACTATTTTAACTCTTCCCATCATAATTGAAAATACAGTAAATTAAAGGAAAAATAGGAATCAAGAAATAATGCAAATGAATAATATTCAGAAAGTAAATCATTTGGAAAAATCCCTAACTGTTGTGGGACAATCGATGTTTATATGTAACCTCAAGGCAGGTTTTGTTTTTGAAGAGAACAGTCAGTCGAGTCTGTGGCGCCAAGGAGAGATGATCTCGCAGTATGAAGAGGTCGTCAACAATTTCTGTCAAGAAGGAAGCCATATTTGATGCTAGGACAGAACAATAAGATTAAGAACAAAGAAGACACCAAGGAATCAACGAAAGAAGATCGTAGAGCTTGGTTAGTTTTTGTATACATAAAGTTAGATACATGTGTAAAATAGATTTTAATTGTAATTATTGTAAATGCCTGTTTCTGATTGTCTAGCAACCATACGCCCTGAGAATAAGAGTCTTTCTTTTTGTATAATAAAATTATATTATCTATTTGACATTAAAGTTCTTAAATTAGAACCCAATTATTTTTTATATTTGAGAAAAGTTATAAAACGAGTAAAGATTCTTTTTCTTTTATTTTTAATATTTTTTAAAAATTATTACAATACTTAATCACAAATAAGTAAGTTCTTACAGGCGGTGCCTCTCACCGGTCTTTGTATCATTAGTAGAATCAATACCCCACCCAATGGAGCTGTTAAAGTACCATCTTGGGACAGTAAATAAGATAATCAGTATATTCTTTAAACTCATTTTATGATATGAAGAGTCTTATTTCATGCTAGTTTCCAGTTAGTCACCTCCTTTAACTGTTGTCATTTCGTAGGACCCAGTGGCTAGCTACCCGCCAGGCCTACATACCTCCTTCCTATAAACAGGAATAGCACCCAATAGAACGAAGTTACCTTCCTGCTTGGCTACCCTCCGGGCTTATATTCCTCCTTTGTGCCTGCAGGAATAGTACCCGGTAGGATGAGGTCACCCCATAAGTCCCATCCTGTCTATTTACCTCTTAATCATCTACCTTACCTAACCTGAACAAGCATTGTCGAGGCTTTCTGGTCAAGCGTACTTAACATCAATCATTGGAGTCAGATGTTACACAACCACTTCAACAAGTGGAAACCACAACAAAAGCTTGTTAGGTTGAAGGAGAAAAGGCCTTTAATGAAATATTGTCAAATACAATGCAAAGTTGATTTTGGAATGACTTCTGAGAGCAATATCTTTGGCTATCTTAGCCAGTAAGGAGTGGGAAAAGCCAACCACTTTCAAGTGATAGTAAATACTAAAATTTTCAGCATGATTAAGAAAATATATATCCATGAATTACATAGATATATATACTATACACAGATTGTATACAATAAACTACAGAACTTTTATGGAATTACTTGATTAATTAAAATTGAAGTTCCTCATGTTTTATACAGCCCTGATATTATTCTATTAGGTAATCAAGCTATAGAGATTTTAATAAAGAATAAAACTATTTTCAATTATTGATCAAAAATAAAACTAAGGAAACAACAAAGAGTAAAACTAATTAATAAGTATTCCTAAGTGACTAATATATCATAAATCATCTAATTTAAAAATAATTTTGAGTGACTTACTTGTTGGAGATAAGACACTGTAGCACGTAATCTATTCTTAGGGGCGATCTCGCTAATCCTAAGGGTCAGTGCAGTTTCACCACTTCCACCAGGGGATAAAACAAGACCCAATTTCCTTCTTACTTCAACACTGCCCAGCTTAAAAATATATATAAATAAATAAAATGAATAATTAATAACCAAATCACTACTGACATCAAGCATGTCAGGAAGAATTTTTATTTTATTTATTCCAGGGATCATAGCAAAGTGATTGGCCTAGATTTAAGTAATAAAAATACAAACAACCTTTTCTTTTGAAAAATATTGAATAAACTTAAACAACATAAGAAGGGAAGGTAATTAAAATATCAAGATCAGGGGCATTGGATGTGAGAAGAGATTGTTTAGATAAACAGGAATTACATAAGGAGTATTTGTAAGTAACTAGAGAGAGGATGTAATATACGGGGGGTAAGGATTTTCCAGGAAAAGTTGCTCAGATAACTTAGGCTGTGTCAAATAAAGTATTTATACGAAAGGGAATAGATAAGTCTAAAGAGCAGGTATACATACATAACATATACTGATAAATTTTATTTAAAGTACACCAAGAACTACCTCATTTATCAACTGAATGTTGTTGGAATCAGAAACATTAATTTCAACATTTCGTACTATGTCTTGGCTGTTGTTGGTTATAACTAAATAAGTGATAACTTCATTCTCCATCCCTCCGACATGCCTCACATGATAATCCTGAAAAATATAATAACATTAATAATTGTATAACTTTCAAGAAAGAAATAAGCAGATATATGATAGCAAAAGCTCACAAGATTAATAGTCTTATTATTTGCCAGTCTCGTAAGTGAAGGCTGGTTGATAGGAACATGAGATTCCTTGGACGGAGTAGATATACCTAATGCTTCCTCATAGCCATCTTTAATATTTACTAGATCACCAAGAGTACCACCTTCATTATCTGGTGCTTTCTTGCCTATAGAAATAAATAAATTATTATTATATTTTAAAAAGAATTTGTATGCTATTATTTCTGTAAACATTAAAACATTCTATAAACAGTTATCCCTCCCTACTTTAACTCTGATTTATTGAATAATATTAATATGAATCATTGCAAAATTTAATTGAAAAGGTTTGTAAATTCTATGATTTCAATTCATCTTTATTTTAACATGACAAATTAAAATTAAAAAATTCTAACTTTAAGATAAATTAAAAAATATATATGCATTGAAATTTGATAACCTTCACACTTATGTAATTTTTTCAAGTAAAAACCTAACCAATAACATAGATGTGTGCGGTGGCAGTGGGAGCACAAAATTGAACTAACTAAAACTGACCAGCCACTAACACATGAACATAGTTATAATTTAATTTAATTATATTTAAAGGTTACTAAAAGAAACAAAAAATCCAAATAGCAACTGAAAATATATGAATTGTATATTTCTAATAAAAACAAATTATAAACTAAACAGAAATAAATATTAAAATGATAATAATGATAAGATGAAACAAAACTAATCATAAAGTCTACAGTTTGCACACAGAAACATGAAATAAAAATCACTTCAATCAAATAAATACAAATTAATTTTTTGTAAATTAAATTTAATTATCCTCATAAATTATACTAATCAGTAAATTTTACATTGGAAAAGGATTTTTGGATTACAAAAGAAAAGTTTTAGTAAACTATTCACCCGCAGTCGAACTAAGGACCTATGTAGTCAAGAACAAATTATTTAGCTGAGGTCAGACGATTTTGTTTTCCAATGTGAAATAGTACGATATTGATGTTGCCCTGCAATATCACAATGTGAGCTGTGCAGTAAAAGTCATGAAAAACAACCGACCCGACTCAGTGCACTGTTAGAAATAGTAATGGCAGAACACACCATGACAACAGACTCCAGAGGTAACAGCTGGCTCCTTCTGCCGTCTTAATCCGCAACCTTATGCTTCAAACATATTTCTTTTAACATGTTGGCCACAAAAATGTGAATAATTTAATGAAGACCTATCATGTGATACAAAATAATTTCATGGAAATATTGATACTAACAAATACCATTCATAAGATTAAAAAATCCTGCACCACAACCCATGAAAGATCTTGGTTCAGCACTAGAAGGAACTGAGGAAGCACTATTACTATACCAACTGTAGTGCAAGGAGATTTGGTCAGAATCATGCTCGCTCCCAGGTATTTCTCTGAATTGAGAGTAACTTAATAGAGGCTATGTGTGCCCAAGGAGGGCTCCTGAACCCACATGGTCAACCCATAGCTGATTCAATACAATAAATAATTATCGGCAACAGTCAGATTTGAACCCGGGTCCACCAAGAAATAGCAGCTAAGCGCCATTCTCACTTAGCTACCACCCTGACAAGTAACTTCCTACTTCCTTTATTGATAAGTTTATATAAATTAATAAAGGATCTAGAGCAATTTAATGTTTTTAGCATTTATTTATTTTCAAATCTCTCTAAACAAAAGAATATGGACAGAAATAATTGTAAAGCGTTCCAGAAACTGAACCTGTGTTTAGTTATCAAACTCTAATAGAAAGTAATACTACCAATACTTTTCTGTAACAATTACAGTAATTTCTAACACAAAAAAAGTAAATATTTGAAAATTTAGACAAGAATAGTTACTTTTTTTATTATGCTTTGATGATTTATGGCTTCTATCTTCAGTCTTGTTAACCTTATTACTACTAAGTGACTTTTTCTTTTTCTTTTTTTTGTCTTCACTTTTACTTGATATCACACCACAGTAGTCATTATGCAGGTCATCACCATTTTCCTTTTTATAAAAATAGGTAAACATTTAGTGTATCAGGTTAAATATTTATAATTCTAAATACAAAT
>NW_027106407.1:383551-404200 GCF_000696795.3 Halyomorpha halys | reverse complement strand
CTTCCTCTTCCTTATCTCAATACAGATGGAAAAGAAAAATATTTTTCTTCATTATTGTACAATGTTTCGGGACAATTGTCCCATATTCATGCACCGTTAACTTACTTTGAAAGAGATAACATTATTTGATTTAGTTTTTTCTTTATCTTTCTTAATCCTTTTGTGTTTATTTGTTTTAGGAGGGAGTTTATTATCCGGCAAAGGTATCCTTTTTTCCTCTTCTTTTAAAGGCCTGAAAATATATTGAAAGAAAAAATTAAAACTCCAGAGAACAATAAATATATAATACAAAGAGGTAGAAGAAGCTATAAAAAGAATAAACTGTTTTAATTATTTAAAAATTTAGGTTTTTTAAATAAATCAAACAGAGGGCGCAGTCTGAGCCCATTCCTAATATGGAGAATGGAAGGTGTGTAGACGTACCGCTTAAAGCAAAGGAAGTTTGAAAATAAGGCAAAGTCAGCCTCTGTTGGCAAGATAGGTACCCTAATCACCCTAGGCTAAAAATATTAGCAGGCCAATCCTACATATATCTTGATAAGGATATATTACACAAAAATAATTATACACAAAGGCTTAAGATTATTCTGTGCCGCAGAGCAGAAATAGGGAGACAAATAAAACAATTTTAAACTGTCCATTTATACAAATAGTGCAGTAAAATGGTACATTTTGTATGGTACCATTTTACATTTACCACTTTTTAATACAATGAAAGTGAAAGTATCCTTTCTTAATGGACTAAATTTTCTATAAATTTGGTTCTTTACATTTCCATGATATAGGCAAGATCAACAAATTTTAGAGATGCCAATATATATATACAATTTAGGAGAAAAATAAGTTCATCATGTCAAAACTGGCTAAAACTAGTTAAGATTTGGTAGACTTTTTGGATCTTTGAACAGGTGTATTTTGGAAATCATTACGTATAAAGAACAAACAAGAAAACAAAATTTAGTTAATTAATTAAATACAACGAATAAAAATTTGTGTATGTATCTAAATATAATACTGACTCATCCAAATTAATGTCAAGAGCAGCATGAGGATCATCAGCTTCTCTCAAACCAGGGTTCTCATCACCAGAATCCACCGCACCATCTGGCATCTCGCCACGACCTATATATACTTCAACTTCCCTTTCACCTCCACTGGATTCATCACTTTTCCCATTGTCTTTTTTACCCTTCTTTTTCTTCTTTTTTGTCCTTTCTTTAGTTGAACCCTTCTTAATATATTTCTCTGAGGAAGCCAAACCTAAAAATTATAACATGTTTTTAATTTAAAAAATAAAATGAAAATATATAAAAAATAAATAAAATTAAAATGTGAGGAGATGGTTGGGGGATGTGGTTAAAATATAACACAAATAAGTTGAAATAATTTATTTAATCGTGCCGACGTTTCGGCAAGAGTTTCTAGCTACATCTCACCACGACCTATATATACTTCAACTTCCCTTCCACCTCCACTACTTTGCAAAAGCAAAGCACTTTGCTGTCAAATTTGCTTCAAGCAGCTCTGATGAAGGGTAGAAACTCTAGCCAAAATGTTGGCACGATTAAATAAGTTATTTAAACTTATTTGAATCGTATTTTGACAGCAACCCCCAACCATCTTCTCTTCATGTAATTCGTTCATGGTCAACTATCTCTTATCATTATAAAATTAAAATGATTTACTGACCAGGTATAATGAGAGGTACTGAAAGATCTATTGGAGTAACTTCAATATTTTTGGCTAAGTTTGTTTTAGTGCTCTTAAGATAGTTAGGATTCATCTCCTGCTCATGTCGCCTTGCTTCTCTCATCTAGAAAATATTAATTTAATAGTACAAGTATTTGTTGTACACAAATCAAGTTGCTTTGGAAATGAATTGAAAGAATAAATTACTGAAAATTCAAACAAGCTATTAATGTTTATTAACTTGAGTGAACATCATCATATTTCAAACTATTAATTAAATACTTCTCATTCAAACACTACTGGTTAAAATTAGCAAAATACTTGAAACATCACTACACTTTCAAGTTTTGATTATTCAATATTTATATCTATTCTTATACCACTTAGTTTAAGATTAAGTTATTTAACTTCAATAGCAGTTACCAAATGTAACAGGAATAAACCATTGGACTAATATTAAGATTGCTACATAAAAATTAATATCTGTAAGAAATCAATACAGAAATTTAGGTGCATCCTTGTTACTACCTATCTGATACAGATATAGGTACATAACAGTTTACTGCGTTAAATTTTGTATCAAATAGTTTATAAAGGACAAGCTTTATAAATGTTCTTCATACAAAAAGATATTTCTATTAATATTTATCTAATATCCATGTTCAACAAAAACTAAAAAAAAAATTTGTAGATAAACTTACCTTTGTCAGTTCTTCTGGAGTAGGATCAGGAACAGCTTTTTTGTCATTAGTATTAGAAACAGTGAAAATATCGGGTAACTGATTATGACTATCATCGAATTCCTCTTCAGAAGAGGAAGATGGAGGATCATTTATCCACGCTTCGAGATCAAGTCTAAAAAAAGAAATATATTTAATTGTATTCAACATTTTAAAATAAAAATTGTTATTTATAAATAAAATAAAGTTACTTAATAAACAATATCTATGGCCTCAAATAAGAGGCTCAGAATTAGCTTTTCTGCCATTTTTTTTTTTTTTCAATATTTGGTTGAAAACTTACTTCGCTACTACCTTTGTGGCTTAAAAATTGATGAAAATAAATAGTGTACATACTAAAAGGATTTCCATGGATTATTAAGCAATGCTTTTATCAAATTGAATAATAAAACACATTTATATAATAAAACACAATAACTAAAATGTCAATTATAACGTTATCAGGTATGACCCTAGATGTTTTTTTAATTGTACAAAATCTTACTCCTGAAACCGTCTCTTCCTCTTCCTTATCTCAATACAGATGGAAAAGAAAAATATTTTTCTTCATTATTGTACAATGTTTCGGGACAATTGTCCCATATTCATGCACCTTTAGAATCTTGTCATATTTTCAATTTCACTATTGAAATCATGTCATCCATATTTCATGGTTAAAAATTGTTTCAGACTGCAAGGGCAAAACGTTGAACAACAATGAAGAAAAATATAAAATAGCTTATATTCATCTTTGGAAGTTTTTTAACCTCAAAAATTTATAGAAATTAATATAATCAAACTTCCTAAAAAGAAAATCCTTAATAATGCCAGGGTTGAGGCTGCTATAATATGTTTGTAGGAGTCAAGAGGTTAAGTGCACAATTGATCATGGAACAGACTGTCATCAAGAGTCCTTACGTTTGCTATCAGGTTCGAAAAAATTGAGCAGTTTTTTCTTATTTATAAATATGGTTTCCCCATCAAACCCAAAAAATTAAAATCTGAAAAAATGATGTCAATTTATCCCATACAAATTCTTTTTCAATTGGCTTATTTCTTAACACAACAATGCCCATTATTTTTAAATAAATCAGTAACAACCTGATTTAACTTTTCAAAAGGAGTACATACCCTTCAGGAATCTGCACTTTGCGTTGAGCTTTTGGAGCTACGGGATTCATTTCTCCAGCAAATAAAATGCTCACAGCTTGTATAATTGACTCATCTCCATCATTTGAACTTAATCTTTCTTCCACTAGCTTTACAAGCTCTAATGCCGAACATGCTCTTTCTTGCACTTCAAGATCTCCAGATCCAACAAATAGAGGAAGTTTCTCCATCACCAATCTGCATATCTACAATTCAAAATATTGTCATTTTTTTATTTTTTTTATTCAGATTGTGTATTCTGATTAAGATACAATGTTCACACTTTAATACTACCAATTCAATTAATTCAAAACACTTACAGTGCATTGTATTACAAACTATACAATTGCTTTAAACTTTGATATATCTCAATCAAAATACCTTCAGCATTGATGAACTCCTGTACCATATTATAAAATGCTAGTTATTTCTTATTCAATGGACACGATAAAAGTTCAGAATTCTTAGAAAGAATGTTTGTAGTAATAGTTATTTATTATTATTATTTTTTTTTTTACTTTATTGTTTCAAATGCCATTTTTGTTTATATTCATGCTATGAAAAGTAATGATTTTGTAAAAAATAGTAAGAACTCAAAATATTAATTTTTTTTTAATGCTTAGAGCATTTCCATGATTTTATGATTATATGAGCTTCAAACTACAAAAAAATACACTCTAAACGCTGTGGCCAAGTTTTAGGAAGAAAGTTTAAGATTTAAATATTGATATTCTTTAATGCACATTCTAGAGAATTGAAGTTATGACACAGCTCACACAAAAAAAAAAAACCTATTTTTAAAGTACCTATGAGAAAAGTCAAACAAAATCCACTAAATCAAGTCCACCACTACATTATCTGGGATCAAACAAAATTGCAAAAGTGGTTTCAATTTACATATTTCATTTATTGTAATTCTATAAATCTGAATAACATACATTTCTAATGAATTCTTACAAGAGCTGTTTAATATTTAGGACAGCAAGGAGTCATTCACTGAATGGAAATAAAACAAAACCAAATACTTTTATTGTTTCGATGGATCTTAAATTTTTTATTTTCTAGTTACCATAGAACCTAAATACATGTACCTCTCTACCTGTTGAAATGTATTTATTCGTATAACATCACCAAAATTGTCTTATTTTATTTCTTTTCCAGTGATAAAATATATTACTTTAAAACCATTGTACATTACACTCTACACAACATTAGTTATACCTTGATAGCTTCCTCGGTTCCTGACACTTCCAAAATCTTGGAGAAAACTTTCAGTATGTTATGAACATAAATTGCTTGGATATGAGGTGGAAGACAATTTATACGACCATTCAACAAAGCTTCTAAAGTTGACTTGGTATTAGGCAATTCACTAAAAATGATACATAAATTAAATTATACAATTGATATGTATGATTTTAAATCTTAATATATTAAAGATTTTACTTTAACATTTTTTGTATTTAAGTAATGGATGGAATATTAAAGTAAACATTAATAAAAATGAATCAAAACAACTTACATCATTTTTGTAAACATAACCAATGAGATAAATAAAACAAAAATAAAAGGTTGTGAAATTACCTATTGTAGGAAGACAGTCGGGTGGCAGTCAAGAAAGGTAAAAAATAGCAAAAAAACCAAAAAAAAAAACCTGCTTATTAGTTACCGACGGTCGCCCCACTTTGTAGAACTTCATCAGGGCTGAGGCCTGGAGATTTCAGAGTAAATGAGTATAGAGTTGAATTTGA
The DNA here is from genome assembly GCF_000696795.3 of Halyomorpha halys. Lineage (NCBI taxonomy): Eukaryota > Metazoa > Arthropoda > Insecta > Hemiptera > Pentatomidae > Halyomorpha > Halyomorpha halys. The sequence continues at coordinate 398,892 of NW_027106407.1, read as the reverse complement.
AACCTCCAGGACTCAGCCCAGAAGAAGCCCTGCAAAGAGGGATGAATGGTTGGTTACTAATAAAGTTTTTTTATTAATCTGAACCTTTCTTGACTATCTTCTTACAATCTATTACATACAGTCAACTATTAAACTTACAATAAGAAATTATCAATTGTTTGTAACAATAAATTGTATATATCATCAATTGATAGGATCAATAAGTAAACTTAACTGTCTTTATTCAACTGTTGATTAATATCTTTAAAACAGCCTCACCCATATAAGTTTTTATATAAGTAAATATACATCGAGGTATTATTTTTATATTATTATTCAGTATATATAAATTTTACTATTAAGAGTTGTTTTTTTTAAATAACAATAAAACAATATCTACCTATAAATCTTTTTTAATAAATAGAAAAATAACACAACAAAAATTATTAAACTATATTACTCTAGCAATTTCAACATCAATGAAATAAACAAAAATTCATATATAAGACTCTTTGTTAATGAAAAAGCTACTATTATTATTATTCCACAAAAATTTCAAAATATATGGAGAACATATTGCTTTAACAAGAAAACAATTCCTTATATAAATAAATTAAGTTATACATATAAAAACTAGCAGATCTGTTACTAATTATTAATTTTTTGGACCATAGACTAATTTTTAAAAAATGAGTGGTTCATAATAGTTGTGCTGTCAAAAATAATTTCAAGTGTTTATTTCTTTTTCAACCCTAAGCTATTATTATGTACATAACTGCATGTTGTAAAAAGTTTATAAAAGCCTATTCAACATGTTGCAATCAATCAACAAATAAGTTTATTAGTATTACTAATTACCTTGCAAATTCTCCACATATCCATGCTGCAGCATACAACACATCAGCCATCTTTGCAGGAGGTTGAGCTAACAAATGACTGTTCTCTAGCAGAAGTGCCATCTGGGTGACAGTAAAAGCCCTAACAGCTTGAACTCTCACGGCCACGTCAACCATTTGAGCGGCAACCAATTTACCATGTTGAGTTCCCTCCATTCGTGTCAGCTCTACAAGAACACTTACATACCTAAAAAATCATTGATGGTAAAAAAAAAAAAAATCAAGTCCAATATAAAGTATTCGTAGTTGGGAATGTTTACAACACATTTACCATTCAAAGTTTGTGATATACTGATAATTATTTTGAGAACAAATATCTATGATCTTGGAAAGCAATTCATCCCTATAGGTCGTTCCTTCAGCTTTGTCCATGTGAATCATCAATTTCTTAACAATTTCCATAAGAGTTTTTTTTGAAACCTAAAAAATTGTTATTCTATGTTACATATGTTTTTGTTTTTTTTTTAAATGGAAAATCAATATCATCAACAGATTATTAAAACTGACCATCCCATAAAGCAGATCGAGAGCCCTGAGTCTAATAGATTCATCTTTATCATCAAGACACTGCATCACAAGATCTTTGTGTGACTGTACAGACTTGGGATGAGTTTTGAGGATCTTAGACATAGCCAATAAGCCAAGATATTTCACTGAAAATGTTAATAATAGTGTGAAAATTAAAAAATTTGTTTTAATTCTTTTAACATCAGTATACATATAAAATATGATATCTTTTCTTTTTGCATAAGATATTTGAAAAGAAAAAAAAATAATATTGACCTGATTTCAATCTCCACATGTCTTTAGAAATGGGGATTAAATTTTTTTTCCATCCCCATTACAATTCTCATAAAAATCAACAATCCATTTAGTTGAAGTCTATAAAACAACTCAAGCCAGATTTCCAATAAATAGTTATATTATTACTTAAGATTTAAACAATTGGGGTTTTTAAAACATATTACAATAATCTATCTTTAGTTATGATGTCATTAAATTAGATTTACACATAATATACCACAGTACATGAGGCCACCCACATTACAAAGGTATTGAACTGTTACAAATTAAAAAAAAATAAATATTCATTTTTGCATTTATAATAGTAATATTAATATTTAAAACGATTTTTCAATTTGTGAAAAAATAATTCTCCTCCACTTGTATAGCATGCACTAGATAACTCTAAATCAATCAATAAATTCCAAAGATAATTGTTTTGTCCCCTATTAAGAATATATGAGAGTTCCAGTGTTTGCAGTGTAGGACTCCCAACGGAAGTCTAGGGCCGACGAAGGAAAAAAAAAAAAAAAGAGAGAGAGTTCCAGTGGTCAGAACTGAATTGATCAAGTTTCAAAACAACAGTTCAAATCGTATTTAAAAAATATGAAACAGAATGTATTAAAATAACCAAAGCAATGGTAAAGTAAAATAATATTTGTAATTCTACTTTTAGATAATTCAGAAACTTCAATAATACAAGCCTGTTTACCACAATAAGGTGGTTCCATGATTTATTATGGGGCAACAATTCATTTATTTAATGACTATTTGTCCTATTAACAAGTGAATTGTTAAGAGATAATTTTTTTTTTTTTTAATTTCTTACGAAACTGGACATTCAGATTTACTAATTATGTTCAGCCTAAAACATTTTTGAGAACGATATAAGTACTACAACAATAAACTTGATCTAAAATATGAACTCAAGTAGGAAAATATGGTCCAAAAATTTCATTGAAATTGCGACTAAAAAATAAATAAATTACTACTATCAGCATATATTGCTGCTTAGCTTGAATAGTGACACAGCACACAAATTTTTTTTTTTTTATGATTTTATTTAGAATTTTATTGTATTCCAAAGATAGTACACTAGAATGCAGTCACTTTCTTTACAGATATCATCCTATAGAACTTCCTAAAGCTATTGGAATTTTTATTAACTCCAGTTTACGGTACAACCTATGGAATACCTCAAACACAAAATAAAAAAGATTTTTTTTTTGTCCGAAATGCCACTATTCCAGCAAAGCAGTAATGTATATAATCTGCATTTGACTGAGAAAACTCATTTACATAAAAAAATGATTTTCCAAGCAAATAGTAAAAAATAAATAAGTAATAAATTCATTCATCGCACATCACCATTAAGTAAATTAGTAAATCAATAATATAACTTATTTTTAAATACATAAGAAAAAAATTAATTATAATATTAAAACAGAAGTCTCACTAACAATTTTGATCGGAGTCCTCAATCAGTATCCTCAATTTTTGCACACAGAGCTACAACAAAAGTCAGACAGAAATTTAAATATATATAAAATTCATGAAATACAATGAATTAACTATATTAGTAACAGGAGTTAATAGTTACACCTACTTGAATAGAAGCACTGTGGTTAGGCATCCCTGATGAAATAGAGATAAGGACTATAAAATAAAATAAATTGTATAAATAATTATGTATAGAATAAAACAAATATTCAAAAATTATAATTTAAAAAAAATACCTGCAATAACAGTATTAATGCATTCATACAGAAGAGACATTGCTGAAGTGCTAGACAAAGAAAAACAAACAAAATTTATAAGTACAAGGAATAATTAGATAATAATTTTCAAGCTGACAAAAATAAAAATTAAAGCTATCATTAACTTTCTAATTTTGGCTAAGTTATTTAGTAACAAGCTAAAAGCTTAATAAGTTCAAAAGCATAATTATTATTCATTTAATAAAACAAATACTTCATGTATTTTTCATGTTATTTTAATAGTTTTATATGTAATTAATACTTTAACAGAAACCATTGTTAAGCGTGTCTTTGATTGAATTCAAATGCTTGAGCGTGCAGTGAAGTAAAATTGTAGCTAACAATGATCTTGGTGCATCTGAGCAGAAGCAATTATTCATATCTACAGCCTAAATAAAACAAAAATTCAAATAAATAAAATTACTACTCAGAAGCTTGGTGGTGCTCTCTCTCGGCCTTTTGATTTGTGCTGAGAACGACTTTATTATTCCATTATAGTTACGACTGTATGAGAAATAGCAATACGTGTAGAAGTCAAGATGGCTAATGAATAAAACAAGTGCTTTTGCAGCTTTGACTTTAATATTATTCAAAGAACACCCTTAACGGATATATTAAACTTAAGAATTAATAGCTTAATTATTTGTGTTAGTGTTAGTTATTTTTTGATTTATTTATTTTTTATATGGGAACAATTTTATAAAATATAATGGATCTACTGAAAATTTCTGTCTAATAATCAATTAGAAATTATTGATTTACATAATATCAACTGAATTGATAAGTATTATCTATGAACTGGGAGATTCTGCAGTATAGCATGAAGAGAAATGTGATAAAAATGATGTGAAAATAAAACCAGAGCCCTCACAAATAAATATTTCATATATATTACCTTTTTACTTTTTTCTCTTAATAAATAATTTCATTGAATGAAAATCAACAAATAAATTTAATTAACTAAATAACATAAAAATGTTAATGATATTTGTAAAAATAGGCTTAATATCATTTGTAAAATAAAATTGATAGAGTAATAATTACTTTCTTATTATTAACACGGAATCTATTTTGTATTTCATACAATCTTTTTAGCAAAAATGTTACAATGCAATCAAAATTTAATGTATTAAAATATTCAGGTTAAAATTAAATTTAAATTACATTTTGCTCAGAATTGTTCTGTAAAAACAATACCATAAATTACTAAATATAATGTTTATTCATAAGTAAATTGGCATTCATCAATATTTGAGAAAACATTGAGAATATAAATAACACAAAAGCATTGGTGGGCAATATAAAATTTACAAATAGTGAAATCAAAAATAGGTTTTTTATTTTAAAAAATCAAATAAGCTCAGTATTCTATAAGTCACAAGTTAATTAATCAAAATAGTAGATAAATAGAATAACTGAAAAGAGAAAATAAAAAGCAATTATAAAAGTCTGATCACATAGCAGACAGAACTTTCAGTTGGACCGATTATGAAAGATGTTAGAAGTTATTGGGACTGATTACCTGTGTATGAGGTTGGTGAGGGGCTCAATGAGTTTCTTACCAAGGCGAGGCTCGAGGGGAGTCAACGCACCAAACTGAAAATACAAATCCTCTCAGCCAATAGCTAAAGAAAATCATTACAACTACTCTAACCCACGTTTCACAGCTACCAAACTATGCTCTAACTCCGAACAACACCTACTTATCATACATTGGGTACAGATTTTTATACAAAAAAAAAAATATATGCCCAAGTATAAAAACAAAAACAACTTTTAATAAGTATTTAAAAAAAAAAATTTTAAATATCCTAAATAAAGTTAATCAAGTATTTTAGAAATTATTATTTAATGAAAACAATATTGATAAATTGGGAATATTTATACATTTACTTATCATACATTGAGTAAAGATTATTATACAAAAAAATATATATATAAAAATGAAAATGACTTTCAAAAATTATTTAAAAAAAAAAACATTATTTTTTAAATATCCTAAATAAAGTTAATTAAGTGTTTTAGAAATTATTATTTAATGAAAACAATATTGATTTAATCGAACTGTAAATCAATAATTTTCATTAAAAAAGTAAAGCTGGTTTACATCTCATAAACCATACTGTATTTCACAATCTTATATTACCAACTTAAGTCATGATCTCCTGAGAAAGAAAAAAAAGAACATTTAAAGTTTAAGTAAATTATAAATAACTTATAAGCAAGTTATTTATGATTTTGAGTCTAACGATAATTGAGTAAAATAAAAGTCAAACAGAGTAGAATCTTTTGACCCGAGAGTTCCAAATAAAGCAGAGAATAAATTGTCCAATTAAGGTAAGCTCCTGCAGAGGCTGGTCATGAGCTGAGAATCCAGTACCTTACCCACTCAACATTCAGCTCCACAACTGTAAAAAACATTTTAAAAACGAAATACATACATTTAACTTCAAATTACAAATCTGGAACTCAAAATATCTAAACATATGCAACCTAATAAAACTAAACAATTATTCCAAGGTTTAGAGCACATGGTTGGTAAGTGAAATAGCATAATAATACCAATGATAAAGTGAAATACCGGATCACACAATTGTAAAAAAAAAAAGGCAGGTGGTAGAAATGGATTGAAAGAGTGTCATAGATCAAATTAAGTTCAAATCCAAACCCTCTCTTAAAACTTACGGTTCACTACCAGCACACAGTAACATATGGAAATTAATCCCTGAATAATATAATTTTAATACTTGAACGAAGCAAATAAAAATGAATGAACAACAATATTCCATTGGTGTATTCAGGTCCTGATTTCTTACATTATTTTGGTTTATTAATACCAAAACTAAAAAAATTGAAAACCCTTTATCATAGATAAAAGGTTAGGATTACAAAAGAATCTCATGTTTAACTTTTTCAACATCTAATACTAATTTTACAAAAGAACAGGATTCACTCACTAAAACTGTTCTGATAGTGAAAAATACCCTAAAACAATCAAAGCTAATTATGAGGTAAATTCTCAATAGCAAATGCAATGAGACAAACCAGTCTAAAAATTCATGATACAATTATTCAGTACATAGCCACGTCTCATCCTGATATTAAATCGAGCAGAATGATTTATCACAAGAGCCATTCTTACATCTTACAATTTTAATGGAAAGTGAATATAATTACCACTCACTAACATGAAGAAATACCCTCGAAAAAATCTGTTAAAATTTGATAGATATCAACATGAATGAACTTAATACAATTTTGAATAGTATAGAGGAAGTGAGTTGACCAGATTGATACAAGTTTGCAAGGAATATCAGGAAAACATTTTTAAGAAAGTGAAAATCCCATTTAGGAAAAATTTAAAGAATTTAAAAAATATAATTAACCTAACCACTTCTGTAACCAGAGGATTATATTCACTGAGTGAAGAGATATCAATAAAAGCTATTGCTTAATTAGTTACATATTATTTGGGTTCATATGTAACTTTTCCCTGAAAGTAATTTTGTATCTCTGTAATTTTGTTATAGTTTTGTTCTGTAATAAAAAAGTATTAATTTGTTCAAGGGACTACACTTCTTTCTTTATGATCCAAGGAGCATGTAGGATAGATTACCATACAGTGCTAAAATAACTTATACCACTATAACCCATGAAGGTTCAAGGGGTTCAGTACTCAGTAAAGAAATTCTGTTTCTAAAACCAAAGTTGTGCAAGGTGATTTGTAAAGATCATGCTCACTAGCCAAGTTGTTCTCCCCATCAAGGATACCTACTTAATCGAGGCTGTGTGCACTCGAACTCACTGTGTTGACCACAGCTGATTAATATAATAAGTAATAACCAACTACAGCTGGATTCTAAACCTGGACCTGAATTTCCAGGAAAACGAAATCCAATATCATGAATAACATTAGTTTAAATTATTTTAACAATACAGTAATCAACTGTAATTAACCGGTCTGGCGGGGAAGGATTGTATTTTTTTTGTGTTATGATCTCTTGTGAGAATGTGACATGTCATACATCGACCAACCTACCCGCTATAATAGTCTGAGAAGTCAGATAAGTAAGGCTACCAAGGGAGTGGAGGGTTTCATGACGTTTTTCAATTTCAGGCATTTTTTAAATATTGCTTGATTGAACTATTTTAAATTACTTTTCAAACAGACAATTATAGCGAGTAGGTTGGTCGATGTACAACATGTCACAATCTCACAAGAGGAGATCATAGCACAAAAAAAAAGGCAATCCTTCCCTACCCCGCATAGACCACGGGGAGCGAAGGTCCTACATCACTTTTGAAATATTAGCTTAAAATGAGAAGAGGAGACCTTTAAGATAGTTTAGTCAAGCAATATTTAAAAAGCACCTGAAATTGAAAAACGGCACGAAACCCTTCAATCTCGCCCTCCATGGTAGCCTTACTTATCTGACTTTTCAGACAGACAATTATAGCGAGTAGGTTGGTTGATTTACGACATGTCACACTCTAACAAGAGATCATAACACACAAAAAAAGGCAATCTGCTGGACCAGCCCCACTAAGACCCACCGGGAGCGACGGTCCTATATAACTTTTTAAATATTTGCTTATAACGGGAAGAGGAGACTTCAAGATGGTTAAATATTTAATAAGCGCCTGAAATTAGAAAACATTCAAGAATTATTTAGAAAACCCATAATGAAAAAAATTAGTACGTTAAGAATATTAGATTTCAAAATATTTTAAGCTCTGTCAATTTTAATAATTGTCAATAATAAATAAACACATCTCAAGCATAAAAATAGACTGGAATAAGAAAAACAGAATCAGTAAAAAAAATAAATTATATATTAGTATAAATATATTTGACATAAAAAATTTTGAGAGGACATTCCCTTAATTACTAGAATTACATGAATACTAAAACCCATTTAAATGATAAAAATAATAAATTTGATTTGAACTATAGTAACTAATGATATTTTAATGACAAATTACAAACAATAAAAAATATAACATATTATACTTAAATTAATATATCTTGAAAGGACTTTTAATATACAACAAAACTGAGACATCATACAATTTTTTAGAAATAAGCCACTGCATATTGTCATAATATAAGGGACAGATGTAAATACAACGATAAAATAATAAAAGTTCTCATCACTCCTTTAAATCAATACTTCATTTCCAATCACTTCAAAGTTGATCCCAGGAATAAACTAATGGATTTATTTGATATCTTTGATCTGAACATGTTAAACTCAATTTCTATTTCACTGAGATATGGAAGAAGTTTTTAATGTGTGGTCGTGCAGTGACATGCATACAAATGTAACATTCTCTAATAAATGATGCATATGGAATAAAATATTGCTAGACACATTTTTCATATGTACAATATTGCATTCAGAAAGCTTATTCTTCACTTCCAGATTTTCAACCCCACACCAGTGCTGAACCATCCCTGAACTGCACTCTTTTAGCAATATTGCAGTTTGGATAACACTCACCTGGCCTTAGGTTAATTCTTGCGCATTATTTTTTTTTTTTTAAAGTTCAAGTAAGTACTAGAAATCCTCTTTTAATAGAACCTATACACCTACTTCTGGTCCTGTGACTTAATCATAAAGTTATTTTATCAGTCTTTTACCAGTTTCTGTCTGACCTAAGAACAACACCATTAGCCACAAAAAGTCTTTTAGGGAGTCTTAGAAGCATATCGAAAGCAATGCAATGGTAACAAATATTCATTTAGTTTAAGATGGCCAGATAGTAAACCTTACCAAAATCACATTGCATTCCTCTAGAGTTAACTAGTATTACATGAGATTGAAATAAGGTAAAACGTGGCCTCTTAAACAAAGGGAGGAACACCTTTTTTGAAAATAAGGCATTGTGTAAAACAGTCAAACTGAAGAAGAACGTGTTAACCTAGAGAACTCAGGAAGCTACATAATGCTGAATAACAGGAACTATGGCCAATAAATATAATTCAGGTGAAAGAATTGTACCAAATAAGATGGAAGTGTAAAGTTGAAGGGCTTATTAATGAATGGATCCCCAAAATGGTTCATAAATAGTGTCTGAGGAGTAGATCAAAACATAGTTGGAGGCATTGCTGACTGAAGACTGATCTTGTAGATTTGGGTTTGGATGGGCCTCACTAGACAGATCATTTTCTAATTAAAAATACAAATGAAAGGTCTATGCCTTATTCACCTAGTACTGCCCTCCACGGTAGCCTGACTTATCTGACTTTTCAAACAGACAACTACAGCGAGTAGGTTGGTCCATGTACGACATGTTATAATCTCACAAGAGGAGATCACAAAAACGCAATCCTTCCCCACCAGACACACCCCACTAAGATCCCCAGTTCTATATCACTTTTGAAATATTAGATTAAAATGGGAAGACGAGACTTTAAGATAGAGCAATATTTAGAAAGCGTCTAAAATTGAAAAACGGCATGAACCTCCACTCCCGCCCTCCATGATAGCCTTACTTATCTGACTTTACAAACAGACAATTATAGTGAGTAGATTGGTCGAAGAACAACATGTCTTCATAATCATCATACGACATAATTTTGATGATTAATTAAATAATTAAAAATAGATTGTGACTAAAGCTATGACACCTTTTAAGTTTGAAAATTTTTAATACTATTAAAAAAATCAATGCATTATTCTAGAGACATCACAAAAGAATTCTTGAAGTGATACATAGATATCCTACAAAAATGAGACTACCTGTCTCTGGAACGGGACAATCTTTATAGAAAAAACGAGACTGAATATTTTTTTCAAACTTATGAAGCATCACACCTTCACCGATGAGATACAAAGATTGTCACTATAACTGAACATTAGGATATATTGCACATAATCCATATTAAATTTTAAAAAAAAAAACCTATAAATTTAAATAACTTGTATTATTATGACACATAATTTTTTCGTATTTTTTTTTTATGATTGAAGTGTCAAAAAAAAAAAAGAAATATTCTTAACTTTATTAAAATGAAGAAATAAATTTAAGTTCATATCTATTCTATTACCAAAAATCTTATACCTGTAAGCAAAATTCATAATAATTTTTCATTAAGCTAATACAATGAAAACAACAAATTAACAAATAACAATATTCTAATAAATGGTTCTCTGGTTTTGAAGGTGTGTGTTTGAGGTCAACACCTCTGGAGCATTAAAAAATTAAAGAGGGGCAGCTTAAATACCTATGTGAGTGGGAATGAATATTCATATCACAGTGATTTTAACCGAAAAATAAATCTGTACATTCCCAATTCAGTTTAAATAAATTTATTTCAACTAAGATAAATCTAATTACAGTATATAAGATGGTAAACCCTAACAAATAGGAAAATCCAAAACTAAGAAAAGTAATAAACAAGCTTCACCTCTATTTTTTATCAAGCATTGATTAAATTCTGCATAGAGAATTCCAATTAAAATTGGAATATTAAAAAATGAAAATATAGTAGTTAAGTATAATCAAGGATATAGTATTTTACAGAAAATACAACAGCAATAATAAAATGTTTATTCCCCAGTATATGGGATTACTAGAACGGAAGGTAAAAAAAAATGATTAAATCTATGAATATACATTATACTAAAGCTACAATATCTACCTTTCTTCAACTTTTTAAACGAATATGTTGTTTATTATAATATAAGTTAGTTACTACAAGTTCAAAATTGCTTATTTATACTAAAAAAGTAGAGAACTGGGTATTCTGATAATAGAAATTGAAGTAAATAATAATTATATAAAAAAAACAGTTGATCAATTTATTAACTATATACAAGGGACAAATAAGCTTGCAGGTAATGAACAAAGTTAGAGCACTGTAAAGGAAAAGTAGCAGTGAAGTTTAGATATATTGTTACCTTGAAATGAGCTCAATGAGAGGATGAGTGAGCTTTCGCCCGATCCTTGGTTCAATCATCGTGAGGGCACCAAACTGTAACATAACCCCACCCCAAGGAGGACACGCCACACACAAACTTTTCATTAGCATCATATCATGATTTATTTTTAGGAAGTATGCTGTAATTTAATATGATCAATTTCATAGAAAAAAAATATTGGATAAAATATGACTTCTGCCAATTGGTCTCCATAATTATATATTAATCAACTGTAAATCTTCTGCACCAAATACTAAAATATCTTTTTGGTGATAAAAATATGTAAGGTTATGAAAAATATTTCAAATGAAGAGATTTCACAGGGAAACAAAAAAAAATAATTCGATTAGGATAATTTGCGTAATCCTGATTTTCGATTAAAGCCGTTGAATTATAACTGCATAAGACTTAAAGAAGATAGGTATGAATAATTTCTCGCACATATTATCAATCTTTAGAAACTGCAGGGTCCATAGAGAAATATCTTGGACGAAGGCTAGCCATAATTTTAGAACTTAAAGGCATCTTACAAAGCTCTAACTCTACAACTGTCTTAAAAATGGCTGATTCTTCAAAAAAAAGGGGGGATATAAACATAAGCTAGCCAAGTAGAAGTTAAACTTTTTTATTACTCAAAGATGCTTTAGACCCAACATTTTGTAAAATAATATAGACATGAGAAAACAGCTGGTTAACTAATTAAATTAAGTTTTTATCCCTAAAAATAAAACTTATTTCTTATAAATCCAAATAAAAATATTATTGTTAATATCATTGTTTTAACTAAGTAAGTAATAGTGTACCCCATCATGCAAATGGAAAGTGAGAGATATAAATACACAATTTTTTTTACCTAACTGATTACATAACTGTAAGGGCAAGAATCTTTCTCCTTTGATATTTAATCTAACAGCAATGGTAATATATTATAACAAAAATAAATGTTTAATAAAGAATATTAGTCCAGAATAAAGTTATTAATGACACAGAGATAAACAAGAAATAAGATGTAATTGAAAATTATCAATGATAAACCATGAAAGAAATAGGTTCTTTAGAAAACCAAGTCAATATAACAATTTCACTATGAAAATCCAACAATAGTCCTCAAAACAACAAAATTCCTAATGCTTCCTAATTCTGAAACTAAGAATTAATTGAAAATTATAATTTAGATCTAAATAATCAATTTCACACAAATCCTTTTATTTCCCAGTACAGATACCTCATTTTAAACTTAAGAATAGCAAAACTCAACTAAAAATATAATTTTTCAAACATTATTAAAATTTACTTTCAGCATACAATAGGAGAAAATTATTATTATTATTAATATTTAACATAATAAAATTGAAATTGAGAGAGTACTTACAAGTTTTATAATTTTAATAAGCATCCAATTGTTAGTAGATGTAGTCATAAGTTTAAAGAAGACAGGAGCTAAGCTTAAGTAGTTCTTAGGATTTTTTCTAGCTAGTTCACAGACCACATTAACAGCTGCTGATTGAACTCCTATAATTTATCAAATCAGAATTCTAGTCCTTAAAGATGGTAATTATATCCTTCTTTTAATATAAAAATTCCATATGGGTTCATAAATTACGGCAATGTGATGTTACAAAATACACAGTATTGCAGTTAAAAATTTTTAATAATGACTAACCTGAATCAGGATCTTCTAATTTATCCTTTAATCGAGGGAAAGCAGGTCTCAAAGCTTCAGGATATCTCAAAAATACTTTGTACATCATTAGCACTGCTTTTTTCCGTAAGTAAGGTTTTGTAGAAGTCAACTGGCAAAATTAAAATTTTAATGAGTAACAAACCTCTGTGATATGATAACAGATTTCAAGATATTCAATAACCAAACAAATGAAACAATAAAATAATTATTTACCAGTGTCATAATATCATTAGCTAAATCCCGGGCAAGATCAGTGCTAATGAAGCATGAGAGAGCAGACAATGCCAGTCCAGCATCATACTGATTTTGACTATTTAAATCCTTCCGTACCATATTGGTAGTCAGCATCAGCAACTTAAAAAAACCAAAATATCAAAAAATTAATAAACGCAAAATTATACTGAAGTAAATATGACATTAAAAAACTTACCTCAGTATCTGCGTGAAAACTTTGACTAGATGCCAGATATCCTATTCGTTTATATGTAAACTTAGAAGAGCTCATTACCTCAATAACATTGAAACCAGCCCAGCTCATATCATATCCAAGCATTTGTAACTAAAAGTAAAAATCATTAAAACATAATTCGGCGGACATTGAAAACTCAATTAATTAAAACAATATACATACATAGGTTAATTTAGCTACTGCTGTAGCCTTAACTGCCAGATTATCCTGCCTTAATTCTTGTTTTATCTCATCTATACATTGTGCTATGTATTTGGCCTGAATGTCACATAAAACATTTGATAAATGGAGAAAACTTTTAATATGAAGGATTACTAATTTCAAATAAAAAGTATTTTTCATAAAGTATTCAGAAACTAAAAACGAAATCAGGACAAAAGAAATAACTTACTTCGTTGTCTTTATTATTTCTTATTCCACGAACCAAATCCGTTAAATTTTTATCAAACATACGTTCCAAATTGCCCTTAACTTTCTTCAAAGCCATTTTAAATATTTACAGAAATCATACATTTAATTCAAAACCATACTAAATATAAAATTAATTCCTAAGCCCACTTTCAACTCAGCAACATCTTTACATTCCGTGGACTCTGTCACAGTAATATCGATTACAACAATCTATTATATCGATTGTTTTATTTACTCTTAAAATATTTCAATATTTGAATTCTACCTCTATGCAAATTAAAAATCATATATCAAAATACAACTAGTAGAAATATAAATACTAACAAACTTCTTGGCACTAAAGACCTTTTAATCTTTTTTTTACCCTATTCTTACAATAATGGGAGGGTCAAGTTTCCATTACGTGGAACAACCACAAAATAACAGTCGACCCCTAGGCAGGATTCAAACCGGCACCACTGCAGTTCCGAGGTTGTTAAAAGTGAGCCTCAACTCCTTCGGCTACATACGTCCAATCCAATGAAGTCTTTGGCCATATCAATACGTTTTGGCCAGATGACCCCATCTTTTCCATTTTGTGCATCTTGCTCAACAGTTGTGGGTGTTCAGAAGGTATCGGACATCCCAAATCCAACAGCAACCGTCTAAGTCGTAGTCTGTCTCTTCCTCTTGTCCGATAAAGCCTTCCGTCGAGCAACTTTCTTCGAGTATTCGGGCAATGTGTCAAGCCTAACGAAGTCTTCCCATGTATCATAAGATCTATATCTCATTAGCTAAGACCAAATAACACCTGTTGGCATTCCCAATCGCAGGTTTGTCTTGAGAGAAATTTTGTTTCTACAATTAATTACTGACACTATAGTATGGTATTATAGGTGATGTAGGAAGACAACTGACAAATGAGAATATTATGCAATGATCCTCCTCCAGTTGTTCCAATAGTCCTCTTCATTAGTTCGGAGCTATTCAGAGATGATGGAAAACCTGTAAGAACCAATTTATTGGAACTAATGCAGAAAATATGAAAGGAGGAAACGATACCAGAGGCCTGGGACAGAGCCCTAAAACAAGGAGAAGGTCAGAGACAAGGAGATGAGCTCTCACCAATGATGTTCAACTTCACCATACAAAAAGTGATTAGAAGAACATTTCTGTTGAATGAAAGATCTTAACACCAAAAATAGTATCGTAACGAGCTAGTCCGCCCTGGCGCGCGCACGCACACACGCACGCACACACCCACACACACCCACACCCCCCCCACACACACACACACACACACACACACACACATCACACTGGATACGCCTACAAGAAAGAACAGTTCTTGATCGAGATCCAACAGCTGGAACACGAAGACATTCGATGGCGCCGCCTTCACTTTAATGCTAGAGGACGAGTGTGAATTAAGAGGGTCAGCAGAGGAAAAGGCGCGTA
>NW_027106407.1:368704-377595 GCF_000696795.3 Halyomorpha halys | reverse complement strand
ATGCCACCTGTGGAACTCCTTGTTGAAGAAAGAAGCAGGCACTATGGACGACGCTTGCACTTTTCCAGAGAAGAAGAGCGAAAAATAACCATCGACCAGTGGCAGCAGCGTTGGGAGGCTGCAGATTCCGGGAGGTGGACTCACAGGTTAATACCCGATGTGGGCAAGTGGTATGGTCCCCAGCATGGTGAGGTTGATTTTTACATAACCCAATTGATGACCCGTCATGGATGGTTCAGAGCCTACCAGTACCGTTTCAAACTGGACAACACCGCAGAATGCCCTGGATGCCAGACTGTTGAGGAAACCGCGGAGCACGTGTTTTTCACTTGCACCCGCTTTGCAGTAGAAAGAAGTGAATTGGAGAGAGAGTGTGGAGGAAATGCGAAAGCGGGTTCCCCCAGCGTTGTCATCATACGACCGCAGTGCTGCAATGGTGGGAGACTTGGCCATTGTAGCATCTAATACCACAAGATTAACAACTACAGAAGTAATGCAGAATCTTGGAAGCAACGTAGAGAACCACAGCAGGAGCAATGGAAGGAAGTACGGAAAAGATCTAGGAAGAAACCTCGCCCCAAGCCTCCGAGGCCCGATGCCGTGATTGTGAAAATTTCAGATAGTCAGTCCTACCCAGATGTCCTGCGAAAGGTAAGAGAAGATCCGGCAATGGTGGAGATGGCCTCTTCAATCACCAAGGTCCGGAAAATTAATAAAGGTGACCTGCTACTCCAATTGGACCAGAGGAAAGAGCAATCTCTTGCTGCAATAAAAAGTTCAATGGAAGGAGTGCTTGGTGAAGGGACGGAAGTCCGAACTTGGACGGAGGAGTCCTATTTCGAACTGCGAGATTTGGAAGATCTCACCACAAAAGAGGAGGTTGCGGAGGCCTTAAAACCTCTCCTGGGTGAAGAGTCAATGCCCATCACAGCGGTAAATCCCATCCGGAAAGCCTACGGTGGTACACAAACGGCGGTCATTTCACTTCCGGTTCTCCAGGCTAGGAAGATTATGGCACAAGGAAAGGTCCGAGTAGGACTGGTGGTTAGCCGTATTCGGGAAAGACTCAGAGTTCCAAAGTGTTTCCGTTGCTGGGAGTACGGACACATTGCCCGGAATTGTGTTAGAAAGGATAGGACCACCCTCTGTCGAAACTGTGGTAAAGCGGGTCACAAAGCTACTGACTGTGAGCAGAAAGCTGAATGCGCATTATGTGCGGGAAATGGAGACGTTCACTAGAGCAGGAAGATCATCTATCATCGATTTGATGTTTATGAGTCGTCGCCTGTAACGGATTGCAACTTGGAAGGTTTATAGATTTTATACAAACAGTGATCATCAGGCAATATTGATTACCCTGGATGCGCCTGCAGGAAAGAGGAGTTGTCGATGAAGAACCAACGGTTGGAACACGATGACTTTCGATGGCGCTTCATTCACTTTAATGCTGGAGGATGAGTGTGAATTGAAAGGGTCAGCTAAGGAAAAGGCGCGTATACTGGCCTCTTTTATATCTGAGGCTTGTAATGCAGCTATGTCCTGTTCAAAGCCTGACAAACATCATTCCTCTGTGTACTGGTGGATGGAACACAAAGAACGGGGAGGTGCCACTCCACTGGGAGATGAGAGGGGAGAGGGGCCAAGATGAATTTAAATTCCCCCCTGATAGCCGAGTGTTCTAACACATGAATCTCTTTAAAACACCGAATTAGAAACCGTTTTTTTCTCACATTAGAAACATTTCTTTTAAACGGGAAGAAGAGACTAGTTAAAATATTAATTAGATCGAGTAACATTGAAAAAGTCGCTTAAGTTGAGAAATGGCGTCTCCAACAACTCAATACACATACAAATTTGCAGCCCTCGAACTCTAAATTTAGAGGCTTAAGAGGTGAGCAAAATCTTAAAGTCCCGAAAACAAAAATTACGAGGTAGGAGAAAAATGTTAAACCAACCAAAAGATACTTTTTAAGGACGAATTAAATTCATATATCAACATTCAATTTAAAAACTCAAAGAGAAATTAAACTATTCTGTATCCCAAATTAAAACACGTATTTCGCAAGGGCGTGGTATTGCAAAAGAACCTGAAAAATTATTCTTATTCAAAGGAATGCACTCAGAACTAAAACCTTGTTTCATTTCTTTCTGAGAGACCTACGATTCCCTTAAAGACCTGTGCTCCAGATCAAATGTTTCAGACCTCTTTCCAACCAAAGAAGATCTTTCCCTCTTTAAATCCGTGCAGGAATATTATTATGAAGGTCTTGCCATCTATGAACATTACATGAAAACTCAAAACTCTGGAGTCGCAGGCACACCTCCCTGTTCCAATTCTACATGCCACTCTAGTTCCCTGGGTCATTGTAGTAAATTTATAAATTCCTTAGTAGTACAACACAAAAAACATTCTGTCTGTTCAGCTGTGCCAGAGTCACTTATTAACATTTTGTTGGAAGTTAACTCCATACAAACTCACTCATAACAGTTACCCTCTTCTTTGGGGTCTCCCAGCAGTCCTCATGGCCCTACTGGGCTCCAAGAGCCTGAATCACTAAGGTCAGATCGTTTCGCTACATCTGATCCTAATAGATCTAACGACATTTCGTTAGAATATATTTTCGTCCAAGACGAAACTCCAGGATCAAAACGCCCAGCTACGTCAGTTTCTAGCCATGCTAGCGATATTTCGCTGGTAAATAATTTTCCTCCATTTCACTCATAATTGCGGTGCACCTCCAAAAGGTCCCCAATCTGTGGTCAAACTGAACCTACCCGCCGGCCTCAGCCTGAAATCCTAAAATCTAATCAGTCTACTCCGTTAAACGCTGATGAAACCATTGACATTTTGCTGGATGTTTCCTTTATACAAAATCACTCAAGGAACTTACCCTCTTCTGTGAGTTCTCCAGACAGTTCTCTTGGTCCCACCGAGCTCCACGACCTTGACCCCTTGAAATCAGATGGTCCAACTTCATCTGATCTTAATAAATGTAACAACATTTCGTTGGAAGTGAACTTTATACTAAATGACTCGCAATGGTTACCATCTTCTACAGGGCTTCCCTCCAAGAGGTCTCTAGCTAATTATTTTCTTATTCCCACTAGGCCTCTTCGTACATATGTCTTTAGATCTGATTTCATAATCTCGTCATATTCCCGTGAATTTAAATATTATTTGTTTGAAAGAACTAATTTAAATACGAAAACTAAAAAACCGCACCTTACCTCCAAGAGGTACTCAATGAATTACCGCCTTCCTCCTGCTCGTTACGTTATTCTTGAAGAGACCCTACAGCTCAAAAAGAAACTCATATATTTCCTTCGGTAAGGTGGCAAACACATAACCAGGGGAACGTAGGAAGTCGATAATTATCCTAAATGGTTATGCGAAGGCTGCAATGTTCATCGGAATAAAGTTCCCACAATATTCTTGTGTATCACTTCAAAAGGTCTATTAATTTTCTTTCATCATACTGTCATCACAGATGCCCTACAACAAAATTACTTTGCATACGCGTACATCTCATAAAATTAATCCGTCTTCTGTTCTTAACTGTCGTTATTCCAACTATTTGAGTCAATCTTCAGTTGTTGACATATCCTCTTCATAGTTGTTCACATATCTCTTACCCCTAGCACTTTTCCATGATTTGAGTGGTTTTCTCTGGGCAGCATTCCCTGTGGTATCAAATACCTAATTTCTCTGATACTAGATAACTTTAAAATTTTAAGCGGGCGGAATGGTGTGTTCTTTTACTATGACGCTTATTAAAATCCTGCCACAAAGTCATAGCCCAACTGGAACTGAGATGCTCGTTTTTTCTTTAGAGGTTCGCCTGTACCTGTAAGGACACCTTATTCAACGCATCAACGCATTCGTGGCTCACCACGTCGTCCAAATGCTGAATATTGCAAACTACAGGACTCTGCAGCTAAAGGACTTCAACCGTCGGAACAAGTGAAGCATCAATAATTGCGGGCCGTACCTACATAGTTGAAAACCAAAGAACATACTATTTCTCCTTAACCCCGTCAGTGTCAATTTAAAATTTTTAACAAATTTTAGGCGGGCAGAATGTTGCGGCCAACATATGGTCCACAAATCGATTATTAGAACATGTGATTTTTATTAAGTCAAAAAACAAAACAACTACTTTCTGTTGTTTTTTATAGTGAAAAATAGACAGATGACATCTAACCGTCTCAGTGTGCACATACATATCGTCTCCTTTGTCTACTCACTACGCACACGTAGTTGCCAGCATCCTAGCCATCTCCGTCATCTACATCATTTTAGCCACGGCGGGCGGACTACTTCGACTCATCCTCCAAGAGGACAAGGCGGGCGGGCGTACGTCCTTTTGACCTTTGTCTGCCTCCACGAGAGCATCCACTCAGGACAACAACCACAACCAGGGAC
Organism: Halyomorpha halys; assembly: GCF_000696795.3. Classification (NCBI taxonomy): domain Eukaryota; kingdom Metazoa; phylum Arthropoda; class Insecta; order Hemiptera; family Pentatomidae; genus Halyomorpha; species Halyomorpha halys. Next base: position 373,172 of record NW_027106407.1, on the reverse strand, counting down.
TCATCAATCACCGGTGATATAAGACTTTTTTCCTCTGTTGTTCAATTCATTTAATTTTGTTAATAGTTTTAAGCTTTCTTTTTTTTCTGATTTCTATATTTTTATATATTTTGTGTTCCTTTTATTATGTTCACTTATTTAAAAATAACAAAATTCGACTATTCTTTTCTTTTCACGGTTGGGCTAGTAAAGGTTCCTTTTGAACCCCTATCCGCCGTAACATACACCTTAGTTTACTTTTATTCCATGTTATCTTATTTTCTTACTCTGTTTCATATTTTTAGTTGTTTGTATCTTTTTTTTAGTCCTGATGAAGCCCTGCAAAGTGGAGCGAAACTTTGACTAATAATAAATATTTTGAGTTATCTTTAACTGCACTCGGACCACATTCCTTGTATAAAAAAGTTTAAACAATGAAATAGATATAAAATTAGCAATTCTTTTAACAAAATAAATTAATAGCAATGTTTTTTATATGTAAAAAAATAATTCCTAACCACACTGATCAATTCATTTTTAAGATATTGACTTATGTTTCTTGACAAATCAGGATTTTTTTTTCAAAGTTTAAAATTTTGGGTAGGTTTTGGAAATTAATGATTTAATCGATAAATCAGTATTTTTTAATTGATTGTTATTTGAAATAATAAATAACTATCAGGGAATGCTATTCAATTTTTTTAAAGAAGATACGATGATCTGCTAACATATTCACAATTTTAATATCAGAGATTGTTTTACTAATAAGAAAAAATAGCTCTTTGGCGTGAAAGAAATTTAAACATCTTCCTTTAAGATTTTGAGCCAACTAGAAATGTGTATTTAAATTCTGTATTATTGATGGTTCTACTTGTCTTACTTTGTCTGCATCCTTAGTTATTTTGAATTGATAACGATGAATTTCGAGTATGACCCTATCAAATTTCTGAGATGTCACTCTAAAAATAATGACAGTGCTGATTCCCAAACTCAAGTAATGTTGTTGAATATAATGAATAATTCGGGATATTACTAAATGTAGATTTACTGTAGTTGTTGAGACACTCTATTGCTGTTGATTTGCTTTTCAGATATACATGGCTATTAAGAATTTAGCCTTGACACTGAAAACCCTAAAATGTTTGAGTTCTTCACCTTCTATCATAGTTATTTAATTTTATGTTTATTTTATTTTTTTTTAACTTAATCATTATCAGATGATGGGCCTCATCCTATACTTAGTAAAATTATCTCTTTGTTTTTTTATTAATATATTGCAATTTGATTTATTATTTTTTTTCTTATTCTTTTAAGCCAAATATTATATAGACGTTTTGGTCACTTACATCAGTAGAAGGTGCTTTATTAGTATACCTTATTTTAGGTATGGGATTGTGCCTTTGAACCATTGGATGATGGTTTTTTGGACTCATATATTGTCGCTACCTGTGGAGGTAACAGTGTTTGTTTTATTGACTGTGTTACAGCAAAAGTTGTGTCCAAATATTACACCAAGGATCTCAGGTTAGTGATTTACCATTTAACTTTAATGATAAAATTTTCAAAACATCAATTTTTTTTTTGTGATTTCAGTGTGCTTTTATTTACATTAGCCTGGACTAAATTGCCTGTAGGTGGTGAAAGGAAACTGTTATTGGTTACTGGAGGTTCCAAAGGAATTCTCTACTTCATTGATTATGCTAAAAATGTCTGCATTTTTGAGTACCAGTTGAAATTCAAACGGAATGTTCACGTTAATACTTTATGTTTTCACCCAACTGACCATGGAATACTATTTTGTAAGTTAGGTTTTGTTTTGTTTTTACACATGGATTCATGTCTTCTATATACCTTAAGTGTTACTTTTTTGTTTTTTTACAAAAGTCAAGGGATATCTTCTATTCATTATCATACATTTTGATTTTTTTTAGTGCAGGATAAGATGGTTTGGTGGCATATAGTCCAAGTTGTAGTCAAAGTATCACTGTATAGAAAATAACTGTTTTGAAGAAATTAATTAGGATGGAGTCATTTTTATTAGATTCCCTGATGTTCTGACTAGCTATAATTTTATCTAAACCTAGTTGCAATTTTTATATAATAAAACTATTCTTAGATATACTTGACAGAAAACATTTGAAGTATAATCCTGATTTAAATAGCTTTAAAATGTTCAAGTGGTGATCTGTATTCAATCTTCTACTAGCCCTAATAAGGAAAAAAAAATGAAAATAAATACTTATCTTCTCTTGGCTAACCTTAATGCATTATTTATAAATTCGTATTAGGAAATTTTTTGCATTTGGAACTTGGGAAGAGCTGTAGCGCCTCCTTTTCACCTTGGGTTGTCCCTAACTGTGAACCATCTGTAGTTTAGGGAATTGAAGTGTCTGAAACCTGGGAACAGCAGTGGCTTATTTCAAATCCGGCCACTGGATTTCTAGTTATCATTTTGTGACGGTCCCACAAAATGAAAACTTGACCCCTGACCACGCTGTTAAAATAGGGTGGTACTCTGTTGATTAAACCCTCACCCCCATCCCCTTCTATATCAGAAATGACCAGGAAGGAGGTCATTAAAAACAAAGTATTATTCTAGCTTCGATCAGCTATGATCGTTCTGGGTTCTGCTGTATTTTAGAATTTTTAGTCTTTCAAGTTTTTGTTATCAAATTGTTTATATAAATTTATTTACTTAGGTATTATTTTATTTTACAAACTCCCAATAACTTTTTTTAGATGTTCATAATTATTTTTTAAATATGTTTTATTTTAAAAAATTTTTTTTTTTACATTTTTTTAAATTATTTCACATTATTTAAATTTTTTATAGGAAATGTGGTGATATAAAATTACTTTATAGAGTCATTATTCTATAATTCAGTTGAAAATTTGCAAAAACATTCACGTATCAGCTGATTGCATACAAAGATTTTGTGGGGTACACGGGTGGATAATAATGTGTCATTATGGTTAAAAAAGGTGTATTAAAACTTTATGTGGCTAAATATTACATTTTACCCATTATCTAATTCTTAATCATATTATCAGAAAATAAATGTGCTTTTTTGATTGCAAGTGATTTCTTTGGAGAGCTCCCATGGTCAAAGTGGTAATGGATTTAATAGATAATCTGATGCTATTTGCATTGAGAAATTATGTTGCTCTTGTATTAATCTTCTGATAGGTATCTGCTTTCTCATGCAACTTTCAATATACAGATTTTGGTATATGCTATTTGTTTTAATAATTGTTCCGTCTTTTAAATCTTCCTCTTTTTTAAGTTGTCTTCCACCTTTAAGTATAATGGATTTGAAAATGGTCAGAGAAAATTTGGAAATAATATGGAAAGTTCACAAAATTTTTGATAGCATAATTTTAGACATCTTGTATTATTTTATGAAATTATTTATGTAATTATATTTTTCTAAAGAGTATTATTTTGATTCTTATCTTGTTCATTATGTATTGTGACGTAAAGTTCATTAAGAAATTAAAAATTGGTGTGTGGTTGTCTAAAACCTATAATTAAAAACAGAACCAAAAAAAAAATTAATTGTTTAATGTGATTTTTGTTCTAAGAGGTGAATTAAGGATAAACAATGAAAGAAAGAATGGAGTACAAAGCATAAAATAATGGAATGAATTGTTTTGATTAATGTAAGATTATTTTTTAGGTGGAACAAGTAATGGTGAAATACGAATCTGTGAGTTAAAGAAATATTTGAAAGAACCTAACAAAGTTGACTTAGTGATTAATAATTGCATTTCTATTGAAAATGAAGTTTTTGATTTTGCATTTTGTTTAAACACAAAATTACTTTTATGTTCTTCTAGTGACAATATAATGAGTTTTTTTCTGCCTTCAAGAGAAATTGTTCGTTCATCATCAGAGTAAGTGTTATTTTTAAAGATCATTATTTAATGATATAAGCTCATCAGATATTTTTATAACTGGTCATCGATTGTATCATGATCAATGCCTCTTTAACTAGAAAGTATGAATCAAGGTGGCACATTCTGTTCACAGAACCCTTTTTTTTCATTTATATAAATATAGTTTCTGTCACTACACTTTTTACTAACTTCTATTCAAATCTTCCTTATGTGATCAACTTTACTTGTATTTCTCTTTTACTTTTTTTTTTTTAGGATAGCCTTCATTTTAAAATATTTATTAGCAGTAATGTTCAGTATATTAAATTAATTAATAAACTAATATACTTAACTATTTTTCTCAGCACCCCCACCATCAAAAAATTAATATTGCCAAAAATCTCATACACCGTTGTTTTTCCTTATCTGATCCCCAATACCATAAATCAAACATTCACCGTATTAAGACTATCTTGCTTTCTAATGATTTTCCACTTCACATCATAAACAAACTTTAAAACTCTTACATCAACCGTTCTACGCCTACTTCTCCTTCCCCAAACTCTCCTCATCCACCATCCACTCTCTCGATTTATAGATCCCTTCCATATAT